>NC_057795.1:503463423-503467815 GCF_018294505.1 Triticum aestivum | reverse complement strand
ATTCACAAGGTGTATCAAATATATGTTTGAAAAAATTGTAAATCATTTATTACAATGTGTATGTAGAAGAAAACAGGCATCAGAACATATATCTGAAAAAATATTGATCGTGTATTTGAAAAATGTTAGACATGTATTAAAAAATGTACTTTTGTATATGAAATATTCAAAATTGTGTATTTAGTAAAAAAGTTGACCATGTATTAGAAAAGTGTTGAAAACATGACTTAGAAAAGTACATCATGTATTTGAAAATATGTTCAACGTGTATCAAAAAATATTTCACATGCACACACAAATATTATATTGTGTACCAAAATAAGTAGTAATGTGTTAAAAGAAAAGAAAACTGATAAGAACCATCAAACAAATAAAAATAAAAGTGAAGAACACAAAAAAGAAAAGGAAGAAAGAAAGAAAACCAAAGTATAAGGAGAAAGAAAGAAAACTAGTAAAAACATAGAAAACAATATTATAATGAAGAAAAAAGAAAAAGAAAAAACCGGTGAAAAAACAGAAGGAACTGAAGAAAAAAGCAAAATAAAACAAAAAAACCAGAGAAAAATGAAGCATAGCAAACCTACACTAATGGGTCGGCCCATTTGTACGCACCCTTTGGTGAGTGGAGTTTCCAGCTTGCATCAGGCGAGATATAGCTCTCTTGACCCCCAAGTTTTTTTTGCGAGAATACTTCTGATCTATTCATCTTCAATCATGGTTGTACAACGGACACCAGAAATAAAAAAATTACATCCAGATTCGTGACCCCCGATTGAGTGGCCATGTTTTTTTGCGGGTGAGTGGCCATTTTTTCCTTTTCCTTTTACGGGTGAGTGGCCATGTTAGGTTTCAACAACAAAAATGTCGAGCTAATTAGTAGTCACCAAGACGAAAAACCACATTTTAGCGCTATAGATTGATTGTGCAGCCATATGGGCTTCACAATTGCTCAACCAATTCCTTGCAAGGTCCAATATTTCCAGCATGGGCCCACTGACTCATATTTTCCACGGTCATCGTATGAACTATGGCCTTTTTTCCCAAAGAAAAACTATGCCCTCATGTAGATAATCATAGAAAGAAAAGAAGAGAACTCTGTCCACTGAAGAGCATCTAGAACCGCACCCGATATCCACTCCCAAACGTCCGGACAGCCTACCCGGTTAGAAAATTGCCATTCAACTGGATCTGGCAAAGCAACCCAAATGTCCGCGATGTTCGACACCACCCATATCCAGCTCCAAATCCCCAACCGTGTCCGCCACGTAGGTTGTGGCCCGCTATGGTCACCATGGCTCCATAAATATCCCATCGCCGGATGAAATTCTAGCCAAAATCCACACTCGTCTGCTCCACTCCGCTCCGCTTCCACTCTCACTCCCCTCCTCTTTCGTCCCGTTCCCTCCCCTCCACCATCATCAGAAGCAGCTTCTCCGGCACCGAGTCTGATCCCATCGACTGAGACGTGCTCTTAAAGGAGGATGACTCCGACAACGAGGCTCTAGACGACGAGGAGCTCGCGCTCCACATTGCCATCAAGCAATTGCGAGTGGACATTGGCGACAGCTCGAGCTCCGCGCCGTCCACGGTGTCCCGCAACGCATTGTGGCCGAGCGCGGTGGCTATCGCACTCTGCGTCGCTCCAGATCTGTTGTCGCTCTAGATCTGTCGTCGGGCAGGCTACTCCCTTTCCCCTCTGGCCCCAATTCCTCCCGGACAGCGTTGGGTGCCCGTGCCCGCGCCAAGCCAGCGAATGGGGATGTCGGAGTCGGCGCCCAAAGTCTCATGTTGTGAGAGGTGGTGGGATGTGCAGAGGGCGGCAGAGACCGACTCCTCCCGCACGCGTGCGAGATCCGCACTTGTCAACCTAGAGGAGTTGCTCCTGCGCGTTGTCCTGCGCCGGTCGTTGACATAGTGGAGACGTACGCGAGGCATTGAAGAATCGGAGGAACTCGTGATGCAGAAGGAGACCGCCAGGGCCAAGGCCGCACGACACGCTAAAGAGCAGACCCGCTCTGTCTGACGTCTCGCCGACATCATCTCGTCGTCTTCGGACAGCGCCATGGTGAGCATGGACGACGACAAAAGACCTCCCGACGCGGTTGCCACACAGAGGACTACTACCGCTGCTCCGGTGACCGCAAGGGGAAGGCCCGACAAGGAAATGATGATGTCCGCCGCCCCGCTCCATTGATCGAGTTTATTTTGTGTGTAGTTTAATCTGTCTGTTGATTAATTATGTCTGATGATTTTGTCTTTTGGGTCAGATTGTGCTATATATATACTCCCTCGATTTCTAAATGTAAGTCTTTTAAGATATTTCAATATGGACTGCACATAGAGCAAAACGAGTGAATCTACACTCTGAACTACATGTTTATACATTCGTACGTTGTTCATATTAAAATCTCTAAAAAGACATATATAGGTTTGATCTACGTTGTATTGATATATGGATTTCAGGAGCGGATGTTTAAGGAGCACGGCTGTGGGCGAGGACAAATTGGCGGTAACCGGGCACTGACGCATCCGCAAACTTATAGAGGGTGATATTTGGCAACTCTGATTGTAGATGCTCTAACCGATCATCCGGCAGCTCATCTTTGGGTTGAACCTGTGCACCACGATCAACCCATATTGTCACTGTCCGCCTCTGAAGATGTCCCAGAAAAATAAGACTGCCCACAACTGACCCTCAAACCAGCAATGCAAACGAAGGGTCCCATGCAGAACTGCAGTCTAGCAGTCGGGTCAAACAGCTATGCATATTATTTGAATGCGCATCGCCGGAAATCCTGAAATAAATTCAGAAATAAATGCGAGCACTAGGATTTAAACCCTGGTGGGCTAGGGATACCACAGTCCCTCTAACCATCCAACCACAGGTTGGTTCGCAGGCTAGCTAGCAGCCAATCAGCTATCACATTCATACGAGGCACACACTACGGAGGAGGGTCCACTTTTTTCTACGGTCAAGGCTCAGCCCATCAGCTAGCCGGTGCGCACGCACACCAGAGGTCCGTCTAGAGCTAGTGAGAGATCTCGGTGATGTCCACAGTTCAGCGTGCTAGTAGGACGACGATGCATACTGTTTTCGCGCTAACCTGCGTCGACAGCTTTGAACATGGAGCACGCAAGGCTGCAAAGGTCAAGGTCGCCACGGAGACCGCGAGCGACAGGTCGTCACGGGCAGAATTCAGAAAGGCCACGCGCGTTCGCGCGCCCACACCTGCTCTCTAATTTTGTTAAGGTTCATTGCACGTCATGCCGTCGTGTACGTCGTCGCCACGCATGGTACGCGTCAGAGCAGCACACAGGATGAGTATAGTATAGAATAGCGATCCGGCGAGGCGGGGCCGGTTTTGTGTTTTGATTTTTTTCTAAACTTTAGCCCGATTTGATCTCCATCCCAAAGCATTTCGGGATCTAACGTTTTTGCTACGGCTAGGTAACTTATATTGCCTATCGTCAAGGACCCTGTAGGTAGGCAACTTATCCATGTCAGCGCAGTGTTAGCCTACCGCCAAACACACTGGCGGTAGCCTGTGTATCCCTATCGCCGATGTGCCCGGCGATAGGTGAGTACACACTGTATCTGATACTTAGAATTTTTTTATGGTATAGCGTGCCTTCCTACCGCCAAGGGCCTTGGCGCCCCTACCGTCATCGACCTGCCGGTATCAAAAAGGTCATATCTGACTAAACTTTGCCAAAAGTCAAAACACTAAATTTGGCGTGACTGTTTCCTTCTTCGGTAAATAAACAACGGCTTCGTCAGTTCGTCGTTCATTGTTAACGCCGTTTTACACCGGATAAGCTCGGAGATTTTGCGACTGATGATTGGTTTAATCGGTCAAAAAAAGAGAAGATCTAATCAATCACGGTTTCCTGGTGCGTATGACGGCGGATCATCATCATACATACACTACATTTTAGTTACCCGATCAATCAAAGAAAGTAGTCCGTGCGCGCGTGAAAGTTCAGTTGCAGTTGCAGGTGCAGCGACCGCTCTCTAAATAAATCAGTCAGAGACGTCGCGTTCGCCGTGCGTGGCAGCTAGCGCGGGTCTCGTCAAAGAGGCCACGCGCGCACGCAGGCCTCGCTTTCGTGACGAGCTCCCAAGTCGCAGGTGTTCTCGTCCTGGTTCTCGCTCGTGCCCATGGCAGATCGGGTTTGTTATAGTCTATTGAGTTAATAGCACTGCAGGTCCCTGAACTTGCATGTCAGGTGATGGTTTGGTCCTTGAAGTTAAAAAAGCTGATTATTTCATCCCTAAATTTGTCATGGATGTGCAAGTTTAGTCCACAGCCAATCAGAACTCGCCGAGCCATCCCTAAACTTGTCATGGATGTGCAAGTTTAGTCCACAGCCAATCAGAACTCGCCGAGCCCG
>NC_057795.1:503243257-503462949 GCF_018294505.1 Triticum aestivum | reverse complement strand
AGTTCTGATTGGCTGTGGACTAAACTTGCACATCCATGACAAGTTTAGGGATGAAATAATCAGTTTTTTCAACTTCAAGGACCAAACCATCACCTGACATGCAAGTTCGGCGAGTTCTGATTGGCTGTGGACTAAACTTGCACATCCATGACAAGTTTAGGGATGAAATAATCAGCCTTTTCAACTTCAAGGACCAAACCATCACCTGACATGCAAGTTCAGAGACCTACAGTGCTATTACCTCTAGTCTATTCTACTGAGTATCGTCGTGTACCTAACCTAACCGGGGCTTAAAATTTGCATGGTCGACGTGACGGCGACACCGGCAATGATCGAAGATAGCGTGTACACGGACGAGAGGAAGATGGGTTGTTGTCGACGGCTACGGAAGAGGACAACGGAGCGACCGTGCGTGCCGTTGGCCGTCCCGTTGAATCTGTGGCTGGACGGAGACACAAGCAGACAAGGAGTTTTGTGCTTGATTTGCTAGGAATCTAGGATCGAGTATGCTTTCCTTTGTCTCGAGGAGAAAGAACAGGACTCGTCTCACCATCTTCTAGAACAGCTGATGGATTAGACACGATTCGTGGAAAATGTTTAAATTTGTTTGCTAGTGCGGACAGGGTGTGAAAAGAGTTGTTATACTATAAGGGCATCTCGAACGCCATCCCCTAAACCATCCCAACCACGCGAATTACCATTCAATGCGGTACCCCATCGTTCGTGGACCGGTCCCGGACGTCCGTTTTCACATAAACTGAAAACAAATAGAGGGATGAGGCCGTGAGGGGTTTTGCGGGAGTTTGGATAACCGTCACACCCTCCCGTTTTGACGTCATTAGTGTACCTCTCTGGCTGCCACCCAGACATCCTCGGGCGTCAGTAGCCCCACCAATGTGCCTGCCCGCTTTAGACTTCGCCACTGTCCATCCAGGATCCCTCCGCAGCCATCCCATTTCGATGACGTCAATAGCGGACACCACGCTTAATATGTGTTCGATCAAATGCCATTAATTTTTTTCGTTGAACATGTTGTTGTTTCCTAGAGCAATTCAATGGCGAGTGAAAGAATCGATATAGTTGACTAGAGGGGGGGGGGGGTGAATAGGCAACTAACAATTTTTAGCTTTTCTTTACCAATTTAAACTTTGCATCAAAGTAGGTTGTCTAGATATGCAACTAGGTGAACAACCTATATGATGCAACAACAACAAACACACGAGCAAGCAAGGGATACAATACAAGTAAGCTTCCAAAATTAAAGGTGCGAGATAACCAAGAGTGGAGCCGGTGGAGACGAGGATGTTGGAAATATATGCCCTAGAGGCAATAATAAATTAGTTATTATTATTATATTTCTTTGTTCATGATAATCGTTTATTATCCATGCTATAATTGTATTGATAGGAAACTCAGATACATGTGTGGATACATAGACAACACCATGTCCCTAGCAAGCCTCTAGTTGACTAGCTCATTGATCAATAGATGGTTACGGCTTCCTGACCATGGACATTGGATGTCGTTGATAACGGGATCACATCATTAGGAGAATGATGTGATGGACAAGACCCAATCCTAAGCCTAGCACAAAGATCGTAGTTCGTATGCTAAAGCTTTTCTAATGTCAAGTATCATTTTCTTAGACCATGAGATTGTGCAACTCCCGGATACCGTAGGAATGCTTTGGGTGTACCAAACGTCACAACGTAACTGGGTGGCTATAAAGGTGCACTACAGGTATCTCCGAAAGTGTCTGTTGGGTTGGCACGAATCGAGACTGGCATTTATCACTCCGTGTGACGGAGAGGTATCTCTGGGCCCACTCGGTAGGACATCATCATAATGTGCACAATGTGATCAAAGAGTTGATCGCGGGATGATGTGTTACGGAACGAGTAAAGAGACTTGCCGGTAACGAGATTGAACAAGGTATCGGTATACCGATGATCGAATCTCGGGCAAGTACAATACCGCTAGACAAAGGGATTTGTATACAGGATCGATTGAGTCCTTGACATCGTGGTTCATCCGATGAGATCATCGTGGAACATGTGGGAGCCAACATGGGTATCCAGATCCCGCTGTTGGTTATTGACCGAAGAACGTCTCGGTCATGTCTTCATGGTTCCCGAAGCCGTAGGGTCTACACACTTAAGGTTCGATGACGCTAGGGTTATAAAGGAAGTTTGTATGTGGTTACCGAATGTTGTTAGGAGTCCTGGATGAGATCCCGGACGTCACGAGGAGTTCCGGAATGGTCCGGAGATAAAGATTTATATATGGGAAGTCCTGTTTTGGTCACCGAAAAAGTTTCGGGTTTTATCGATAACGTACCGGGACCACCGGGAGGGTCCCGGGGGTCCACCAAGTGGGGCCACCGGCCCCGGAGGGCTGCATGGGCCAAGTGTGGGAGGGGACCAGCCCTAGGTGGGCTGGTGCGCCCCCCCACAAGGGCCCAAGGCACCTGGGGTTTGGGGAGGGGGCGCCCCACCTTGCTTTGGGGGCAAGTTTCCCCCTCTCCACCCCTTGGCCGCCCCCCTAGATGGGATCTAGGGCTGGCCGCCGCCCCCTAGGGGTGGAAACCTAGGTGGGGGCGCAGCCCCCTCTCCCCCTATATATAGTGGAGGCATAGGAGCAGCCCAACACATGAGTTTCTTCTCCTGTTGGCGCAGCCCTACCTCTCTTTCTCCTTATATCTCGCGGTGCTTGGCGAAGCCCTGCTGGACTACCACGCTCCTCCATCACCACCACGCCGTTGTGCTGCTGCTGGATGGAGTCTTCCTCAACCTCTCCCTCTCACCTTGCTGGATCAAGGCATGGGAGACGTCACCGGGCTGTACGTGTGTTGAACGCGGAGGTGCCGTCCGTTCGGCACTAGGATCTCCGGTGATTTGGATCACGACGAGTACGACTCCTTCAACCCCTTTCTCTTGAACGCTTCCGCTTAGCAATCTACAAGGGTATGTAGATGCACTCTCCGTCCCCTCATTGCTAGTTTCTCCATAGATAGATCTTGGTGACACGTAGGAAAATTTTGAATTTCTGCTACGTTCCCCAACAGTGGCTTCATGAGCTAGGTCTATTGCGTAGATTCTTTGCACGAGTAGAACACAAAGTAGTTGTGGGCGTTGATTTTGTTCAATATGCTTACCGTTACTAGTCCAATCTTGTTTCGACGGTATTGTGGGATGAAGCGGCCCGGACCGACCTTACACGTACTCTTACGTGAGACAGGTTCCGCCGACTGACATGCACTTGGTGCATAAGGTGGCTAGCGGGTGCCAGTCTCTCCCACTTTAGTCGAAACGGATTCGATGAAAAAGGTCCTTATGAAGGGTAAATAGCAATTGGCATGTCACATTGTGGTTTTGCGTAGGTAAGGAACGTTCTTGCTAGAAACCCATAGCAGCCACGTAAAACATGCAAACAACAATTAGAGGACGTCTAACTTGTTTTTGCAGGGTTTGCTATGTGATGTGATATGGCCAAGAAGAATGTGATGAATGATATGTGATGTATGAGATTGATCATGTTCTTGTAATAGGAATCACGACTTGCATGTCGATGAGTATGACAACCGGCAGGAGCCATAGGAGTTGTCTTAATTTATTGTATGACCTGCGTGTCATTAAACAACGCCATGTAATTACTTTACTTTATTGCTAACCGGTAGCCATAGTAGTAGAAGTAATAGTTGGCGAGACAACTTCATGAAGACACGATGATGGAGATCATGATGATGGAGATCATGGTGTCATGCCGGTGACGATGATGATCATGGAGCCCCGAAGATGGAGACCAAAAGGAGCAAAATGATATTGGCCATATCATGTCACTATTTGATTGCATGTGATGTTTATCATGTTTATGCATCTTATTTGCTTAGAACAACGGTAGTAAATAAGATGATCCCTCATTAAAATTTCAAGAAAGTGTTCCCCCTAACTGTGCACCGTTACGAAAGTTCGTCGTTTCGAAGCACCACGTGATGATCGGGTGTGATAGATTCTTACGTTCACATACAACGGGTGTAAGCCAGATTTACACACGCGAAACACTTAGGTTGACTTGACGAGCCTAGCATGTACAGACATGGCCTCGGAACACAAGAGACCGAAAGGTCGAGCATGAGTCGTATAGTAGATACGATCAACATGAAGATGTTCACCGATGATGACTAGTCCGTCTCACGTGATGATCGGACACGGCCTAGTTGACTCGGATCATGTAATCACTTAGATGACTAGAGGGATGTCTATCTGAGTGGGAGTTCATAAGATGAACTTAATTATCCTGAACATAGTCAAAAACCCATTGCAAATTATGTCATAGCTCGCGCTTTAGTTCTACTGTTTTAGATATGTTCCTAGAGAAAATATAGTTGAAAGTTGACAGTAGCGATTATGCGGACAGTAGAAATCTTAGGTCCTTAATGCACCGCTCAGTGTGCTAAACCCCAAACGTCGTTTGTGGATGTTGCGAACATCGGACATACACGTTTTGATAGCTACGTGATAGTTCAGTTAAACTGTTTAGAGTTAAGGCACCAAAGACGTTTTCGAAACGTCGCAGAACATATGAGATGTTTCGAGGGCTGAAATTGGGATTTCAGGCTCGTGCCCACGTCAAGAGGTATAAGACCTCCGACGATTTTCTTAGCCGGCAAACTAAGGGAGAAAAGCTCAATCGTTGAGCTTGTGCTCAGATTGTCTGAGTGCAACAATCACTTGAATCGAGTGGGAGTTGATCTTCTAGATGAGATAGTGATGTTTCTCCAAAGTCATTGCCACCAAGCTGCTAGAGCTTCGTGATGAACTATAACATATCAGGGATAGATATGATGATCCTTGAGGTATTCGTGATGTTTGACACCGCGAAAGTAGAAATCAAGAAGGAGCATCAATTGTTGGTGGTTGGTGAAACCACTAGTTTCAAGAAGGGCAAGGGCAAGAAGGGATACTTCATGAGACGGTAAATCAGCTGCTGCTCTAGTGAAGAAACCCAAGGTTGAACCCAAACTCGAGACTAAGTGCTTATGTAATAAGGGGAACAGCCACTGGAGTAGCATTACCCTAGATACTTGGTAGATGAGAAGGCTGGCAAGGTCGATAGAAGTATATTGGATATACATTATGTTAATGTGTACATTACTAGTACTCCTAGTTGTTGGGGAACGTAGCAGAAATTTAAAATTTTCCTACGTGTCACCAAGATCTATCTATGGAGAAACCAGCAACGAGGGAAAGGAGAGTGCATCTACATACCCTTGTAGATCGCTAAGCGGAAGCGTTCAAGAGAACGGGGTTGAAGGAGTCGTACTCGTCGTGATTCAAATCACCGGAGATCCTAGTGCCGAACGGACGGCACCTCCGCGTTCAACACACGTACAGCCCGGTGACGTCTCCCACGCCTTGATCCAGCAAGGAGAGAGGGAGAGGTTGAGGAAGACTCCATCCAGCAGCAGCACAATGGCGTGGTGGTGATGGAGGAGTGTGGCTATCCTGCAGGGCTTCGCCAAGCACCACGGGATATGAGGAGAAAGAGAGGGAGGGCTGCACCAACAGGCAGAGATCAAATCACGTGTAATGGGCAGCCCCAGGCCTCACTATATATAGGGGAGAGGGAGGAGGGTGCACCCCCTCTAGGGTTCCCACCCCTAGAGGGGCGGCAGCCCCAAACCCATCTATGGGTGGCGGCCACAAGGGGGGAGGAGAGGGAGGCGCAGGGAGTATGGGCCTTAGGGCCCATCTGCCCTTAGGGTTTGCCCCCTCTCCCCTTCTAGGCGCATGGGCCAAGGTGGGATGCGCCCTAGCCCACCTAGGGGCTGGTGCCTTCTCATACTTGGCCCATGTATGCCTCTGGGGCCCATGGCCCCCCCCCCGGTGGACCCCCGGACCCCTCCGGTGGTCCTGATACATTACCGATAAACCCCGAAACTTTTCCGGTGACCAAAACAGGACTTCCCATATATAAATCTTTACCTCCGGACCATTCCGGAACTCCTCGTGACGTCCGGGATCTCATCCGGGACTCCGAACAACATTCGGTAACCACATACAAACTTCCTTTATAACCCTAGCGTCATCGAACCTTAAGTGTGTAGACCCTACGGGTTCGGGAGACATGTAGACATGACCGAGACATTCCCCGGTCAATAACCAACAGCGGGATCTGGATACCCATGTTGGCTCCCACATGTTCCACGATGATCTCATCGGATGAACCATGATGTCAAGGACTCAATCGATCCCGTATACAATTCCCTTTGTCTATCGGTATTTTACTTGCCCGAGATTCGATCGTCGGTATACCGATACCTTGTTCAATCTCGTTACCGGCAAGTCCCTTTACTCGTTCCGTAACACATCATCCCGTGATCAACCCCTTGGTCACATTGTGCACATTATGATGATGTCCTACCGAGTGGGCCCAGAGATACCTCTCCGTTTACACGGAGTGACAAATCCCAGTCTCGATTCGTGCCAACCCAACAGACACTTTCGGAGATACCTGTAATGCACCTTTATAGCCACCCAGTTACGTTGTGACGTTTGGTACACCCAAAGCATTCCTACGGTATCCGGGAGTTGCACAATCTCATGGTCTAAGGAAAAGATACTTGACATTAGAAAAGCTTTAGCATACGAACTACACGATCTTTGTGCTAGGCTTAGGATTGGGTCTTGTCCATCACATCATTCTCCTAATGATGTGATCCCGTTATCAACGACATCCAATGTCCATAGCCAGGAAACCATGACTATCTGTTGATCACAACGAGCTAGTCAACTAGAGGCTCACTAGGGACATATTGTGGTCTATGTATTCACACGTGTATTATGATTTCCGGATAATACAGTTATAGCATGAATAAAAGACTATTATCATGAACAAAGAAATATAATAATAACACTTTTATTATTTCCTCTAGGGCATATTTCCAACAGTCTCCCACTTGCACTAGAGTCAATAATCTAGTTCACATCACCATGTGATTTACACTGACAGGTCACATCACCATGTGACCAACATCCAAAGAGTTTACTAGTGTCATTAAACTAGTTCACATCATCATGTGATTAAGACTCAATGAGTTCTGGGGTTTGATCATGTTCTGCTTGTGAGAGAGGTTTTAGTCAACGGATCTGTAACATTCAGATCCGTATGTACTTTGCAAATCTCTATGTCATCTCCTAGATGCAGCTACCACGCTCTATTTGGAGCTATTCCAAATGGTTGCTCCACTATACGTATCCGGTTTGCTACTCAGAGTCATTCGGATAGGTGTTAAAGCTTGCATCAACGTAACCCTTTACGCCGAACTCTTTATCACCTCCATAATCGAGAAACATATCCTTATTCCTCTAAGGATAACTTTGACCGCTATCTGATGATCCACTCCTTGATCACCTTTGTACTCTCTTGCCAGACATGTGGCAAGGCACACATCAGGTGCGGTACTTAGCATAGCATACTGTAGAGCCTACGTCCAAGCATAGGGGATGACCTTCGTCCTTTCTCTCTTTTCTGCCGAGGTCGAGCTTTAAGTCTTAACTTTGTACCTTACAACTCAGGCAAGAACTTCTTCTTTGACTGATCCATCTTGAACACCTTCAAGATCCTGTTAAGGTATGTGCTCATTTGAAAGTACCATTAAGCGTTTTGATCCATCCTTATAGATCTTGATGCTCAACGTTCAAGTAGCTTAATCCAGGCTTTCCATTGAAAAACATCTTTCAAATAACCCTATATGCTTTCCAGAAATTCTACATCATTTCTGATCATTAATATGTCAACAGCATACACTCATCAGAAATTCTATAGTGCTCCCACTCACTTCTTTGGAAATACAAGTTTCTCACAAACTTTGTATAAACCCAAAATCTTTGATCATCTCATCAAAGCGCACATTCCAACTCCGAGATGCTTACTCCAGTCCTTAGAAGGATTGCTGGAGCTAGCATACCTTTTAGCATCCTTAGGATCGACAAAACCTTTCTGATTGTATCACATACAACCTTTCCTTATGAAAGTTGGTAAGGAAACTCGTTTTGACATCTATCTGCCAGATTTCATAAATGCAGCTTATGCTAACATGATTCCGACGGACTTAAGCATCGCTACGGATGAGAAAATCTCATTGTAGTCAACTCCTTAAACTTGTGAAAAAATCTTCGCCACAAGTCGAGCTTCATAGATGGTGACATTACCATCCACGTCCGTCTTCTTCTTAAAAAATCCATTTATCTCAATGGCTTGCCGATCATTGGGCAAGTCCACCAAAGTCCATGCTTTGTTCTGATACATGGATCCTATCTCGGATTTCATGTCTTCTAAACATTTGTCGGAATATGGGCCCACCATCGCTTCTCCATAGCTCGTAGGTTCATTGTTGTCTAGCAACATGACCTTCAAGACAGGATTACTGTACCACTCCGAAGTAGTACGCGTCCTGGTCGTCCTACGAGGTTCGGTAGTGACTTGATCCGAAGTTTCATGATCACTATCATAAGCTTCTACTTCAATTGGTGTAGGTGCCACAGGAACAACTTCCTGTGCCCTGATACACACTGGTTGAAGTGATGGTTCAATAACCTCATCAAGTCTCCACCATCCTCCCACTCAACTTTCCGAGACAAACTTTTCCTCGAGAAAGGACCCGATTCAAGAAACAATCCATATTGCTTTCGGATCTGAATTAGGAGGTATACCCAACTGTTTTGGGTGTCCTATGAAGATGCATTTTATCCGCTTTGGGTTCGAGCTTATCAATCCTGAAACTTTTTCACATAAGCGTCGCAGCCCCAAACCTTTAAGAAACGACAACTTAGGTTTCTCTAAACCATAATTCATACGGTGTCATCTCAACGGAATTACGTGGTGCCCTATTTAAAGTGAATGTGGTTGTCTCTAATGCATAACCCATGAACAATAGTGGTAATTCGATAAGAGACATCATGGTACCCACCATATCCAATAGGGTGCAACTATGATGTTCGGACACACCATCACACTATGGTGTTCCAGGCGGTATTAATTGTGAAACAATTTCCACAATGTCTTAATTGTGTGCCAAAACTTGTAACTCAGATATTCATCTCTATGATCATATCATAGACATTCTATCCTCTTGTCACGAAGATCTTAAACTTCACTCTGAAATTACTTCAACCATTCAATAATTCAGACTTGTGTTTCATCAAGTAAATATACTCAACATCTACTCGAATCATCTGTGAAGTGAGAACATAACGATATTCACTGCATGCCTCAGCACTCATTGGACTGCACACATCAAAATGTGTTACTTCCAACAAGTTGCTATCTTGTTCCATCGTACTGAAAAACGAGGCTTTTCAGTCATCTTGCCCATGTGGTATGATTTGCATATCTCAAGTGATTCAAAATCAAGTGAGTCCGAACGGTCCATTTGCATGGAGTTTCTTCATGCATATACACCAATAGACATGGTTCGCATGTCTCAAACTTTTCAAAAACGAGTGAGTCCAAAGATCCATCAACATGGAGCTTCTTCATGCGTTTTATACCATTATGACTTACATGGCAGTGCCACAAGTAAGTGGTACTATCATTACTATCTTATATCTTTTGGCATGAAAATGTGCATCACTACGATCGAGATTCAATAAACCATTCCTTTAGGTGCAAGACCATTGAAGGTATTATTCAAATAAATAGAGTAACCATTATTCTCCTTAAATGAATAACCGTATTGCGATAGACATAATCCAATCATGTCTATGCTCAACGCAAATACCAAATGACAATTATTCAGGTTTAATACTAATCTTGATGGTAGAGGGAGCGTGCGATGTTTGATCACATCAAACTTGGAAATACTTCCAACACATATCGTCAGCTCACCTTTAGCTAGTCTCTGTTTATTCCGTAGCTCTTTTATTTCTAGTTACTAACACTTAGCAACCGAACCGGTATCTAATACCCTGGTGCTACTAGCAGTACTAGTAAAGTACACATTAACATAATGTATATCCAATATACTTCTATCGACTTTGCCAGCCTTCTCATCTACCAAGTATCTAGGGTAATTCTGCTCCAGTGGTTGTTCCCCTTATTACAGAAGCACTTAGTCTCGGGTTTGGGTTCAACCTTGGGTTTCTTCACTAGAGCAGCAGCTGATTTGCCGTTTCATGAAGTATCCCTTCTTGCCCTTGCCCTTCTTGAAACTAGTGGTTTCACCAACCATCAACAATTGATGCTCCTTCTTGATTTCTACTTTCGCGGTGTCAAACAACGCGAATACCTCAAGGATCATCATCTCTATCCCTGATATGTTATAGTTCATCACGAAGCTCTAGCAGCTTGGTGGCAATGACTTTGGAGAAACATCACTATCTCATCTGGAAGATCAACTCCCACTCGATTCAAGTGATTGTTGCACTCAGACAATCTGAGCACAAGCTCATCGATTGAGCTTTCTCCCTTAGTTTGCAGGCTAAGAAAATCGTCGGAGGTCTCATACCTCTTGACGTAGGCATGAGCCTGAAATCCCAATTTCAGCCCTCGAAACATCTCATATGTTCCGCGATGTTTCGAAAACGTCTTTGGTGCCTCTACTCTAAACCATTTAACTGAACTATCACGTAGTTATCAAGACGTGTATGTCCGATGTTCGCAACATCCACAGACGACGTTTGGGGTTCAGCACACTGAGCGGTGCATTAAGGACATAAGCTTTCTACTGTCCGCATAATCGCTACTATCAATTTTCAACTATATTTTCTCTAGGAACATATCTAAAAAGTGGAACTAGAGCGCGAGCTTACGACATAATTTGCAAAGGTCTTTTGACTATGTTCAGGATAATTAAGTTCATCTTATGAACTCCCACTCAGATAGACATCCCTCTGGTCATCTAAGTGATTACATGATCCGAGTCAACTAGGCCGTGTCTGATCATCACATGAGACGGACTAGTCATCATCGGTGAACATCTTCATGTTGATCGTATCTACCATACGACTCATGCTCGACCTTTCGGTCTCCGTGTTCCGAGGCCATGTCTGTACATGCTAGGCTCGTCAAGTTAACCCTAAGTGTTTCGCGTGTGTAAATCTGTCTTACACCCGTTGTATGTGAACGTAAGAATCCATCACACCCGATCATCACGTGGTGCTTAGAAGCGACGAACTTTAGCAACGGTGCACAGTTAGGGGAGAACACTTCTTGGAATTTTTGTAAGGGATCATCTTATTTACTACCGTCGTTCTAAATAAACAAGATTCATAAACATGATAAACATCACATGCAATCAAATAGTGACATGATATGGCCAATATCATTTTGCTCCTTTTGATCTCCATCTTCGGGGCTCCATGATCATCATCGTCACCGGCATGACACCATGATCTCCATCATCATGATCTTCATCATCGTGTCTTCATGAAGTTGTCTCGCCAACTATTACTTCTACTACTATGCCTACCGGTTAGCAATAAAGTAAAGTAATTACATGGCGTTGTTCAATGACACGCAGGTCATACAATAAATTAAGACAACTCCTATGGCTCCTGCCGGTTATCATACTTATCGACATGCAAGTCGTGATTCCTATTACAAGAACATGATCAATCTCATACATCACATATCATTCATCACATTCTCCTTGGCCATATCACATCACATAGCATACCCTGCAAAAACAAGTTAGACGTCCTCTAATTGTTGTTTGCATGTTTTACGTGGCTGCTATGGGTTTCTAGCAAGAACGCTTCTTATCTATGCAAAACCACAACGTGATATGCCAATTGCTATTTACCCTTCATAAGGACCCTTTTCATCGAATCCGATCCGACTAAAGTAGGAGAGACAGACACGCGCTAGCCACCTTATGCAACTAGTGCATGTCAGTCGGTGGAACCTGTCTCACGTAAGAGTACGTGTAAGGTCGGTCCGGGCCGCTTCATCCCACAATACCGTCGAAACAAGATTGGACTAGTAACGGTAAGCATATTGAAAAAAATCAACGCCCACAACTACTTTGTGTTCTACTCGTGCAAAGAATCTACGCAATAGACCTAGCTCATGATGCCACTGTTGGGGAACGTAGCAGAAATTCAAAATTTTCCTACGTGTCACCAAGATCTATCTATGGAGAAACCAGCAACGAGGGGAAGGAGAGTGCATCTACATACCCTTGTAGATCGCTAAGCGGAAGCGTTCAAGAGAACGGGGTTGAAGGAGTCGTACTCGTTGTGATTCAAATCACCGGAGATCCTAGTGCCGAATGGACGGCACCTCCGCGTTCAACACACGTACAGCCCGGTGACGTCTCCCACGCCTTGATCCAGCAAGGAGAGAGGGAGAGGTTGAGGAAGACTCCATCCAGCAGCAGCACAACGGCGTGGTGGTGATGGAGGAGTGTGGCTATCCTGCAGGGCTTCGCCAAGCACCACGGGATATGAGGAGAAAGAGAGGGAGGGCTGCACCAACAGGCAGAGATCAAATCACGTGTAATGGGCAGCCCCAGGCCTCACTATATATAGGGGAGAAGGAGGAGGGTGCGCCCCCTGTAGGGTTCCCACCCCTAGAGGGGCGGCAGCCCCAAACCCATCTATGGGTGGCGGCCACAAGGGGGGAGGAGAGGGAGGCGCAGGGAGTATGGGCCTTAGGGCCCATCTGCCCTTAGGGTTTGCCCCCTCTCCCCTTCTAGGCGCATGGGCCAAGGTGGGATGCGCCCTAGCCCACCTAGGGGCTGGTGCCTTCTCATACTTGGCCCATGCATGCCTCTGGGGCCCATGGCCCCCCCGGTGGACCCCCGGACCCCTCCAGTGGTCCCGGTACATTACCGATAAACCCCGAAACTTTTCCGGTGACCAAAACAGGACTTCCCATATATAAATCTTTACCTCCGGACCATTCCGAACCTCCTCGTGACGTCCGGGATCTCATCCGGGACTCCGAACAACATTCGGTAACCACATACAAACTTCCTTTATAACCGTAGCGTCATTGAACCTTAAGTGTGTAGACCCTACGGGTTCGGGAGACATGTAGACATGACCGAGACGTTCTCCGATCAATAACCAACAGCGGGATCTGGATACCCATGTTGGCTCCCACATGTTCCACGATGATCTCATCGGATGAACCATGATGTCAAGGACTCAATCGATCCCGTATACAATTCCCTTTGTCTATCGATATTTTACTTGCCCGAGATTCGATCGTCGGTATACCGATACCTTGTTCAATCTCGTTACCGGCAAGTCTCTTTACTCGTTCTGTAACACATCATCCCGTGATCAACCCCTTGGTCACATTGTGCACATTATGATGATGTCCTACCGAGTGGGCCCAGAGATACCTCTCCGTTTACACGGAGTGACAAATCCCAGTCTCGATTCGTGCCAACCCAACAGACACTTTCGGAGATACCTGTAATGCACCTTTATAGCCACCCAGTTACGTTGTGACGTTTGGTACACCCAAAGCATTCCTACGGTATCCGGGAGTTGCACAATCTCATGGTCTAAGGAAAAGATACTTGACATTAGAAAAGCTTTAGCATACGAACTACAGGATCTTTGTACTAGGCTTAGGATTGGGTCTTGTCCATCACATCATTCTCCTAATGATGTGATCCCGTTATCAACGACATCCAATGTCCATAGCCAGGAAACCATGACTATCTGTTGATCACAACGAGCTAGTCAACTAGAGGCTCACTAGGGACATATTGTGGTCTATGTATTCACACGTGTATTATGATTTCTGGATAATACAGTTATAGCATGAATAAAAGATTATTATCATGAACAAAGAAATATAATAATAACACTTTTATTATTGCCTCTAGGGCATATTTCCAACACTAGTAGCACCAGGGTATTAAGATACCGGTTCGGTTGCTAAGTGTTAGTAACTCGAAATAAAAGAGCTACAGAATAAACGGAGACTAGCTAAAGGTGAGCTGACGATACGTGTTGGAAGTGTTTCCAAGGTTGATGTGATCAAGCATCGCACGCTCCGTCTACCATCGAGATTGGTGTTAAACCTAAATAAATGTTATTGGTGTTTGCGTTGAGCATAGACATGATTGGATTATGTCTGTCGCAATACGGTTATTCATTTAAGGAGAATAATGGTTACCCTGTTTATTTGAATAATACCTTCAATGGTATAGCACCTAAAAGGAATGGTTTATTGAATCTCGATCGTAGTGATACACATTTTCATATAAGATAGTAATGATAGTACCACTTACTTGTGGCACTGCCATGTAAGTCATATTGGTGTAAAACGCATGATGAAGCTCCATGTTGATGGATCTTTAGACTCACTCATTTTTGAAAAGTTTGAGACATGCAAACCACGTCTATTGGTGTATACGCATGAAGAAACTCCATGCAGATGGATCGTTTGGACTCACTTGATTTTGAATCACTTGAGATATGCAAATCATACCACATAGGCAAGATGACTGAAAAGCCTCGGTTTCAGTAAGATGGAACAAGATAGCAACTTGTTGGAAGTAACACACTTTGATGTGTGCAGTCCAATGAGTGCTGAGGCATGCAGTGAATATCGTTATGTTTTACTTCACAGATGATTTAAGTAGATACTGTATATTTACTTGATGAAACACAAGTCTGAATTATTGAAGGGTTCAAGTAATTTCAGAGTGAAGTTGAAGGTCATTGTGACAAGAGGATAAAATGTCTATGATATGATCATAGAGATGAGTATCTGAGTTACAAGCTTTGGCACACAATTAAGACATTGTGGAAATTGTTTCACCATTAATACCGCCTGGAACACCATAGTGTGATGGTGTGTCCGAACATCATAGTTGCACCCTATTGGATATGGTGCATACCATGATATCTCTTATCGAATTACCACTATCGTTCATGGGTTAGGCATTAGAGACAAGCGCACTCACCTTAATAGGGCACCACATAATTTCGTTGAAACGACACCGTTTGAACTATGGTTTGGAGAAACCTAAGCTGTCATTTCTTAAAAGTTGGGGCTGCGACGCTTATGTGAAAAAGGTTTCATCGTGATAAGCTCGAACCCAAAACGGATAAATGCATCTTCATAGGATACCCAAAATGGTTGGGTATACCTCCTAATTCAGATCCGGAAGCGAAAGTGATTGTTTCTTGAATCGGGTCCTTTCTCGAGGAAAAGTTCGTCTCGAAAATTGAGTGGGAGGATGGTGGAGACTTGATGAGGTTATTGAACCATCACTTCAACTAGTGTGTAGCAGGGCACAGGAAGTTGTTCCTATGGCGCCTACACCAATTGAAGTAGAAGCTTATGATAGTGATCATGAAGTTTCGGATCAAGTCACTACCGTACCTCGTAGGGTGACAAGGATGTGTACTACTTCAGAGTGGTACAGTAATCATGTCTTGAAGGTCATGTTGCAAGACAACAATGAACCTACGACCCATGGAGAAGCGATGGTGGCCCCATATTCCAACAAATGGTTAGAAGCCATGAAATCCGAGATAGGATCCATGTATCATAACGAAGCATGGACTTTGGTGGACTTGCCCGATGATCGGCAAGCCATTGAGATAAATGGACCTTTAAGAAGAAGAGGGATGTGGATGGTAATGTCACCGTCTATGAAGCTCGACTTGTGGCGAAGAGTTTTTCACAAGTTCAATGAGTTGACTACGATGAGATTTTCTCATCCGTAGCGATGCTTAAGTCCGTCGGAATCATGTTAGCATTAGCTGCATTTATGAAATCTGGCAAATGGATGTCAAAACGAGTTTCCTTACCAGTTTTCGTAAGGAAAGGTTGTATGTGATACAATCAGAAAGTTTTTGTCGATCCTAAGGATGCTAAAAGGTATGCTGGCTCCAGCGATCCTTCTAAGGACTGGCGTAAGC
The DNA here is from genome assembly GCF_018294505.1 of Triticum aestivum. NCBI lineage: Eukaryota > Viridiplantae > Streptophyta > Magnoliopsida > Poales > Poaceae > Triticum > Triticum aestivum. The sequence goes on along the minus strand of NC_057795.1, from coordinate 503,447,056 downwards.
ATCTCGGAGTTGGAATGTGCGCTTTTATGAGATGATCAAAGATTTTGGGTTTATACAAAGTTTATGAGAAACTTGTATTTCCAAAGAAGTGAGTGGGAGCACTATAGAATTTCTGATGAGTATATGTTGTTGACATATTGTTGATCAGAAATGATGTAGAATTTCTAGAAAGCATATAGGGTTATTTGAAAAGTGTTTTTCAATTAGAAAACCTGGATTAGGCTACTTGAACATTAAGCGTCAAGATCTATAAGATAGATCAAAATGCTTAATAAAACTTTCAAATGAGCACGTACCTTGACATGATCTTGAAAGTGTTCAAGATGGATCAGTCAAATAAGGAGTTCTTGCCTGAGTTGTAACGTACGAAGTTAAGACTTAAAGCTCGACTAGGGCAGAATAGAGAGAAAGGATGAAGGTCGTCCCCTATGCTTCAGACGTAGGCTCTATAGTATGCCATGCTATGTACCGCACCGGAAGTGTGCCTTGCCACATGTCTGGCAAGAGGTTACAAAGGTGATCAAGGAGTGGATCATCAGATAGCGGTCAAAATTATCCTTAGAGGAATAAGGATATGTTTCTCGATTATGGAGGTGATAAAGAGTTCGGCGTAAAGGGTTACGTCAATGCAAGCTTTAACACCTATCCGAATGACTCTGAGTAGCAAACCGGATACGTATAATGGAGCAACCATTTGGAATAACTTCAAGTGGAACGTGGAAGTAGCATTTACAATATGACATAGAGAATTGCGAAGTACACACGGATCTGAATACTGCAGACCCGTTGACTAAAACTTCTCTCACAAGGAAAACATGATCAAACCCCAGAACTCATTGAGTCTTAATCACATGGTGATGTGAACTAGTTTAGTGACACTAGTAAACTCTTTGGATGTTGGTCACATGGCGATGTGACCTACCAGTGTTAATCACATAGCGATGTGAACTAGATTATTGACTCTAGTGCAAGTGGGAGACCGTTGGAAATATGCCCTAGAGGCAATAATAAATTAGTTATTATTATTATATTTCCTTGTTAATGATAATCGTTTATTATCCATGCTATAATTGTATTGATAGGAAACTCAGATACATGTGTGGATACATAAACACCACCATGTCCCTAGCAAGCCTCTAGCTGACTAGCTCGTTGATCAATAGATGGTTACGGTTTCCTGACCATGGACATTAGATGTCGTTGATAACGGGAACACATCATTAGGAGAATGATGTGATGGACAAGACCCAATCCTAAGCCTAGCACAAAGATCGTAGTTCGTATGCTAAAGCTTTTCTAATGTCAAGTATCATTTCCTTAGACCATGAGATTGTGCAACTCCCGGATACCGTAGGAATGCTTTGGGTGTACCAAACGTCACAACGTAACTGGGTGGCTATAAAGGTGCACTACAGGTATCTCCAAAAGTGTCTGTTGGGTTGGCACGGATCGAGACTGGGATTTGTCACTCCGTGTGACGGAGAGGTATCTCTGGGCCCACTCGGTAGGACATCATCATAATGTGCACAATGTGATCAAAGAGTTCATCGCGGGATGATGTGTTACGGAACGAGTAAAGAGACTTGCCGGTAACGAGATTGAACAAGGTATCGGTATACCGACGATCGAATCTCGGGCAAGTACAATACCGCTAGACAAAGGGATTTGTATACATGATCGATTGAGTCCTTGACGTCGTGGTTCATCCGATGAGATCATCGTGGAACATGTGGGAGCCAACATGGGTATCCAGATCCCGCTATTGGTTATTGACCGGAGAACGTCTCGGTCATGTCTTCATGGTTCCCGAACCCGTAGGGTCTACACACTTAAGGTTCGATGACGCTAGGGTTATAAAGGAAGTTTGTATGTGGTTACCAAATGTTGTTAGGAGTCCCGGATGAGATCCCGGACGTCACGAGGAGTTCCAGAATGGTCCGGAGATAAAGAATTATATATGGAAAGTCCTGTTTTGGTCACTGGAAAAGTTTCGGGTTTTATCGATAACGTACCGGGACCACCGGGAGGGTCCCGGGGGTCCACCAAGTGGGGCCACCAGCCCCGGAGGGCTGCATGGGCCAAGTGTGGGAGGGGACCAGCCCCAGGTGGGCTGATGCGCCCCCCCACAAGGGCCCAAGGCGCCTGGGGTTTGGGGAGGGGGCGCCCCACCTTGCTTGGGGGGCAAGTTTCCCCCTCTCCACCCCTTGGCCGCCCCCCTAGATGGGATCTAGGGCTGGCCGCTGCCCCCTAGGGGTGGAAACCTAGGTGGGGGCGCAGCCCCCTCTCCCCCTATATATAGTGGAGGCATAGGAGCAGCCCAACACATGAGTTTCTTCTCCTGTTGGCGCAGCCCTACCTCTCTTTCTCCTCATATCTCGCGGTGCTTGGCGAAGCCCTGCTGGACTTCCACGCTCCTCCATCACCACCACGCCATTGTGCTGCTGCTGGATGGAGTCTTCCTCAACCTCTCCCTCTCACCTTGCTAGATCAAGGCATGGGAGACGTCATCGGGCTGTACGTGTGTTGCACGCGGAGGTGCCGTCCGTTCGGCACTAGGATCTCCGGTGATTTGGATCACGACGAGTACGACTCCTTCAACCCCGTTCTCTTGAACGCTTCCGCTTAGCGATCTACAAGGGTATGTAGATGCACTCTCCTTCCCCTCGTTGCTAGTTTCTCCATAGATAGATCTTGGTGACACGTAGGAAAATTTTGAATTTCTGCTACGTTCCCCAACAGAGGATGTGTTACCGAAGTTCCTTCCTTTTGAGGGGAAGTACGTCTCCGTTGGAGCGGTGTGGAGGCACAATGCTCCTCAAGAATCCACTAGGGCCACCGTATTCTCCTCACGCCCTCACACAATGCGAGATGCCGTGATTCCACTATTGGTGCCCTTGAAGGCGGCGACCGAACCTTTACAAACAAGGTTGTGGCAATCTCCGCAACTTAATTGGAGGCTCCCAACAACACCATGAAGCTTCACCACAATGGAGTATGGCTTCGAGGTGACCTCAACCGTCTAATGTGCTCAAACACCCAAGAGTAACAAGATCCGCTAGGGATAAGTGGGGGGAATCAAATCTCTCTTGGTGGAAGTGTAGATCGAGGCATTCTCAACTAATCCCGAGCAAATCAACAAGTTTGATTGGCTAGGGAGAGAGATCGGGCGAAAATGGAGCTTAGAGCAACAATGGAGCTTAGAGGTGGAAGAGGTAGTCAACTAGAGGTAGGAGACGCCCCTTTTGTAGCTATGGAAAAGATCCAACCGTTATCCACATGTCCAGCCCGCAACATGCGGTACTACCGCTCCAGGGGCGCGGTACCACCGCAAGGCCCCGCGGTACTACCGTGAGGGACCACGGTACTTCCGTGGCAGCAGCAGAGACTAGGACCTGCCTGACTGAGAGCAGTACTTCCGCGAGCGCGGTACTACCGCTCCCCCTTGCGGTACTACCGCAAGGCAGGGAAGTTCTAGTCTACGAAGAGCGCAGATGAATAAAAATACATCCGTGCCTACTTCCGCTGAAAACAAAATAGTGCAAAAATCCGACGCGGTACTACCGCTAAGGTGCGGTACTACCGTAACCCAGCTGAACCAGGCCGCGCGCGATACTACCATGCACGAAGCGCGGTACTACCGTGGAGGTGCGGATGTAAAAAATTACATCCGCTCCTACTACCGGGACGCAGCGGTACTAGGTATGAGGGCCACGGTACTACGACTCCAGGAGAGCAGTACTACCGTGGGCACCCGCGGTACTACCGCGCGGGACGAGCGGTACTACCGTGGGGGCGCGGATGTAAAAAATTACATCCGCCCCTACTACCGTACCGAAGCGGCACTAGGCCAGGGAGCCACAATACTAAGACTCCAGAGGAGCGGTACTACCGTGGGCACCAGCGGTACTACCGCAGGTGCTTGCGGTACTATCGCTCCATAGAGCAGTACTACATCAAGTTCAGCAGTAGCCATCAAAAAAAGCACAACGAGAATAACCGAGGAAAGCTCCAAAGTGCAAGGGGAAGGTGGAGGCAAGGAAGGAAACGTGTACGTGATGATTCCACCCGAACCTTTCTGACGCGGACCCCCTCTTAATAGTACGGCTCTCCTACGACTCAAATCCACCAAAAAGAAACGTAGAACAACGCCGTCTTCAATAGTCTTCGAGGGGCACCGAATCTTCTCGTGCCTAGTGATGATGCGTCTGAGAAACTCCAGGCACACGATTAGTCCGCAAAAGTATTGTCGTCAATCACCAAAACACCTTAGGGATAAATATGCCCTTACAGCGGGGTAGTCTGTGATCGAGGATGAGTTCTTGTGCTAGTTGGTCGTAGCTGTCGACTTTGTAGGCAAGAACTCAAGGGGCTCGATCTTTTTGCAGCGCGTGCATGTTTCATTTCATCCCGCGGAAGCACTTCGCTTCCTATGACATGCATGTTATCCATGAACGCAGTGTGAAGTCGATATCGCATTGATGGTACGTCATCTGCAACTCCATCATGAAGTTTGCGGTGCGGTCCACCGAGTGGAGACAATGTCGCCACTGGGCTCGTCAACCATTAGTTTTCCATCATGTTGCTCTACATGTTGGTTAAATCATTCACTCACTCACTTTTGCTCAACGCGTTGCCGTGATGTACTACAGGACCGAGGGCAGGCCATTCAATCTCAAAAGACAGTATATGTGAGATGACATGTGCCGATTCTGACTCGAGTATCGTTGACATTAGAATCGATGAAGCCTTTTAGAAATGGTAGCATATGCTACATTCATCATTTTGGATGGGTGATCGAGCAACCAAAAAGATGACGTGATGCCAATCAACTAAAAGAAATTAATGAACGGCTTAATTTTCTATTTTATTTTACAAAATCTTTCATAATTTTAAAGCCTTGAAACAAAGATGGTTGCATGATGCATATGCTGGACGAGTTAAAAAGAAAAGTTAAGCCATTTGTCAAAATCTTTTGTTGATTGGCTTACATCCTGCCAAACCGTGATCGATATGTGAGCAGGGTGTTGTTTATTTGTGAAAGTTGAACCTCTAGTGTAGTGGAGATGACACCTTCGGAATTATTATTTTTTGCTTCGTCCTTGTGTGTGAACACAAGATGATTTTTTCTGTAGTTGCTCGTGACTAGGTGAGTTGTCTCGCCTAAATTCCTTTCCCCGTACTTTAAAATTTCCATGGAAAGGTTGGGCTTATCTAATTATCTTCATCTTCCTTGATCCGTGAGTTACATGCGAGAAAACTGACTACGTAGTTGCAAGTATAGAAATAATAATTGATCTGAATGATATATCTGATCTCCTGCATTAGGCAAACTAAGGCTATGTTTGGCAACTTAGTTGACAGTATTCACGAGTCTTAGGAGTATGTTGTTTTTTAGGAATCATTGTCTTAAATACCTTAATATTTTGGCATCAACAAATACATCAATTTTATAAAACTATTTTATCCGCAATACCTTTTTTCAGTATTTGAAAAGCAGGTCTCAACCTCTTCTTCTTTTTTCTAAACCAAACTGAGAACAGTCGAGGATTTTACAAACTCAAGTTTTTGTTGTCCAGGCATTGAAATACTAAGGTTCTCTACAGTTCTGCAAAAGCTATGCTACCAAACTGAGAAAAGAGTCTATTTGCTTCATGGTAACTTGAGAGAGAACTAGGGACGGAGCCAGGATTCGATCATAGGGGGGACGAGATTTTGCCTTCGGTGTGGAGACTTATAAAAAGATCATGCAAAGACAATAGCCTAGCTTTTTTATTAGGACAGTGGCCTAGTTTGATGAACTATATACCCTAATCAAATGCAGAAAATTGGTGTCGGCTACGAGCAACTAAATTTTAACTAAAATTTCCCTTGAAGGAAATGGGAAAAAAATCAGATGTAACTAAATCTTTGGGTTAATTTGATAAATGCCACTTCAAATCTGGCGATTCTGAGAAATGTTGCTGCAATTTTCAAACTTTGAAAAATGTCATTTCATGCCATTTTCAGTGGCATTTTTCGAAGTCTCGAGTGGCGTTTTTCAAAATTTGCAAAAATTGCAATGGCATTTTTTAAAGTTTGGAAATTGCAGTGGTATTTTATGAATCATCATTACTGGAGTGGCATTTATCTAATTAACCCCTTCTTTCTACCACAGAAGGGGATAACCAATGCAAACCTTGTGTCATGGTATTTTTTTTGTAAGTTCTAAGTTCCACAGATCAAATAGTGTAATTCCAAAGGCACAAGTGTTAACCTAATCTTGAAACACTAGTCATGGACTACGTAATAGAAAGGAGAAACGAGAGTAACCTAACCATCTTTCATGCCTCGTTGCCCCTCATGTCGATTATGTGTCTGGCCGATCAGCCGTGCATCCGTGCAAACTACGGATTGATAGAATCTATAGGACGATGAATCTGGAACTCCCCTAGACGCCCCCTATAAAGTGCTTGTCAATTTTCATGTAAAATGGGATGACGGTGATTCGTCGGTGAAAAAAACAAAAATAAGTGTAACATATGAAGGTAATATTTGTCGTTTGACTTGTTTTTTTTTACATATCAAAATACTTAAGCTTTTCTTCTAAAAATTTGCAGGTACTCCCTCCGTTTCATAATGTATATATGGGACGGAGGGAGTAGCGTTTTGGTGTGACAATGATCACATCTGTTTTTTTTTCAAAAAATTTGACATTTGAGAAAAACATTTTTCATGGGCAGGAGCATATGCTCCAAGAGCCGAATTGGATTTCCAAAAATGTAATCGCTACTAAGAGAAAGCGCCATCGTCGGGGGGCTCTCGTCCCCCCTTGAATTCGTCCCTGGAGAGAACAATACAGTTCCACCAGAGAACAGAGATGGATGCGAAATGGACGTCGGCAGTGCCGCACCGTGCCGGCCGGCAGAAAGATGCAGGTGGCGCGATCGATGGCAACACGTAGTAGTAGTACATATTCCTCCACGATTCACACACACGAAAACCGCGGGCATATTATGGGTGTGGTATATCGACAAACGACGAGACGACATGTCCCGCTCGCTCTCATCTCACCCCAAGCGCAAGCGCGTTTGCCCCGGCCCCGGCCCACGGCCGCCGTCCTTTTGACATTCTCCTCCACTGACCGGGAAGCGTCTCCCAAAGCGTTCAAACTCTTTGCAACTCTCGAGTCTCCTCCACTCGCCTTTTTAGCCGGCAAGATGAATATTCCTTGTTTACTCACGCGCGCCCACGTCGACTGTTAGCACGGCACTAGTATTACTCTCAGAATATGGTGGTGGTTCACAAGATCTGAAGATTACAAGCACCAAGGTGCCGAATTGGAGATGAGGGAAAGAGGAACTAGGGTTCTAAGGTAGTAGGTAGCCGCCGCCGTGCCGTGCCGTGCCTTGATCGATCTTCGATACCCCTCCGGGTTGCCAGCTTCTCCCTTTATCCCTCCTGTGTTGCGTTCACCCACTGGCTGCCACTCACTCTTGGGTTGGGTTTCTTGATCCTCTCTGCTGGGCCTTGGACCATCTCCTCGTCGGGCTTGGTAGTTGGTTGGGCTGATGGGCTGGTGCTGTCAGGGGTGCTAACACCCTCCCCTGCTTGAGTTGCGGCTTGTCCCCAAGCCGCCGTGCACGGGAAACGCGAATGAAGCTCGTCTCTGTCTTCCCAAGTTGGTTCAATGGAATCGCCGGACCAGCGCACCAACACTTGAGCCACCACTCTGTTCGCTTTAGTCTTCATGCGACTGTCAAGCACTTCCACGGGAATCGCAAACTGGTTAGTATCAGCAGGCAAAACAGAGGAAACGGACACACCTGGCTTGATGGCTTTGCGAAGTTGCGAAACGTGGAACACGGGGTGGATCTTTGAATGTTCAGGAAATCCCACTCTGTATGCGACCTGCCCAATCCGGTCTTGCACCAAGAAGGGCCTGAAGTAGTGGAAAGACAGTTTGTGACAGGCGCGACGAGCTACTGAACTCTGAACATACGGCTGAAGCTTGATATAAACCGAGTCACCAATGTCAAAGCTGCGTTCAGATCGGTTCTTATCAGCTTGATGTTTCATCCTTGTTTGAGCCCGCAGTAAGTGCTGATGGATTAAAGCTTGCATGTCCACCTTCTCGGAGAGCCAGGCATTCAGATCGGTGACAGGAGTAGCCGAAGCTGCCTCAATCCCCCAGTGTCGTGGTTCGTGACCATAAAGAACAAAGAAGGGGGTTTTCCCATGAGCGTTGTGGTAACTGGTGTTAAACCAATATTCAGCGAGGGGCAGCCAAGAACTCCATTTCTTTGGGCAGGCATGGACAAAACACCGGAGGAAAGTCTCCAGGCACTGATTGGTACGCTCGGTTTGCCCATCAGTTGCAGGATGGTAAGGAGTACTCATTCTCAGTGTCGTGTTGGTCAGAAGAAAGAGCTCCTTCCGAAATCTGCTAGTGAAGATGGGGTCACGGTCCGACAAAATCGAGTCAGGCAAGCCGTGCAATCTGTAAACTTGATCAACATAAGCAGTAGCCACTTGAGATGCAGAGAATGGGTGTGTCAAGGCCAGAAAATGACTGTACTTGGAGAATTTGTCGACGACCACCAAAATGCAATTGGCTCGCCCAGATTGAGGCAATCCCTCGATGAAGTCCATGGACACCATTTGCCAGGCACGCGCAGGGACTGGCAAGGGTTCCAATAGTCCGGGGTACTTGCAGCACTCTGGCTTGGCTTGTTGGCAAACCTCGCAGGCCTGTACAAATTCAGTGACGAGCCGCTTCATACGTGGCCATGCGCAAACTATTTTCAAGCGTTGATATGTTGCAGGGGCCCCGGAGTGGCCACCAATAGCCGACTGATGCCCCGCGATCATCATGCGCTGCTGCATTTGGCTATTGCGCCCAATCCAAATTCTCCCTTGGTAACGCAAGAGGCCATCTTCCAAAGAAAATTGCTGGTGTGATTGGGGGTTAGCCTGTATCTCCTTAATGATTTTTAGGGTAGGTGCATCCTGAGCATATCCATCTTTCACCTCCTCGAGCCACTCGGGTTGACAGAGGGAGATAGCATAAAGCTCATCAGTTTCTGAGATTGGCCGACGAGAAAGAGCATCAGCAGCCCCATTGTCGACTCCTTTCCGGTAGCACAATCTGTAGCGAAGACCCAATAGCTTGGTGAAAGCTTTTTGCTGCCAAGGGGTGTGCAAGCGTTGATCTTCCAAGTGAACTAAGCTGCGTTGGTCAGTTTTGATGATGAACTCTGCTGTCTGGAGGTACTGCCGCCAATGTTCAACTGCTAATAAAATAGCCAACAATTCCTTCTCATATGTAGAAAGCCCCTTATTGCGAGGACCGAGAGGCTTACTCAGAAATGCCAAGGGATGACCGTCTTGTTGCAAAACAGCTCCAACGCCAAGATCACTAGCATCGGTTTCAAGGACAAACTGCTTTGAGAAGTCTGGCAGGGCAAGGACAGGAGCTGTCACTAGTGCAGTTTTCAAGGTCTCAAACGACGTTGTGCACTCACTCATCCACACAAAAGGGGTGTTTTTCTTCAAAAGATGTGTCAACGGCTTTGCTATAATACCATAATGGCGAACAAATTTGCGGTAGTAACCGGAAAGGCCCAAAAATTGCCTGAGCTGTTTGACATTGATGGGAAGAGGCCACTGTTGCACTTGCTTGATTTTATCAGGTTCTGTGGAAACCCCTTGTTCACTGATGACAAATCCCAGATAGGAGAGTTCTCGTTGAGCGAAAAAGCATTTGGAAGCTTTGATCTGCCATTGGTCATTGCGCAAGAGTTGTAAGACTTCTCGAAGATGCTTGACATGGTCAGTAAAGGTCTTGGAGAAGACTAGAATGTCGTCGAAAAACACCAGAACGCAGATACGCGATACCGGTTTCAGTGTGTGATCCATAGCTCCTTGAAAGGTTGCTGGGCCCTCTGCCACTCCAAATGGCAAGACCTTGAACTCGTAGTGACCAGAGTGAGTTTGAAAAGTAGTCTTGAATTCTTCTCCTTCTGCCAATCTGATTTGATGGTAACCGGAACGGAGATCTAACTTCGAGAACCAGCTAGCTCCTGATAGTTCATCGAGTAATTCATCGATGACTGGAATAGGGAATTTTGGAGTGACGTCAGCGCATTTAACTTGCGATAGTCAATGCACAAACGCCATTGGCCGTCTTTCTTGCGCACCAGAATTGCCGGAGAAGCAAAGGGGCTATTAGAGTGTTGGATGATGCCCGAAGCTAGCAGCTCTTCGACTTGACGCTCAATTTCATTTTTGGTGTCTGGTGAGTGACGATACGGACGGATATTGATTGGTTGAGCCCCTGGAAGGAGTGGGATCCGGTGGTCGCAAGCTCTGCGAGGGGGGAGGCCCTGGGGGGTGGCAAACACATCAGAAAACTCTTCCAAAATGTGCTGAATTTCAACTGGCACTGATGATGTATCAGCAAACCGTTGTGCTTGTTTGTGCTGATCAGGAGTAGCACAGAGGTACACAAGATGATCCACTTCGCCCTGGACACACATGTGCTGCAGTTCTTCGGCGGATATTTGAGGGCATTTGTTTTCAGAGAATTTGTGCCCTTGTAACTGAATCGGGGTAGAAACTGAGGGAATTGTCACCGTTTTGTTGATCCAGTCAATGTGTGGATTCAAAGCTTCCAACCAGTCCATTCCCACAATCACATCAAAACCTCCCAAAGGCAACACTTTAAAAGAGGTGGCAAACTGATGCCCTTGTACTGTCCACTGACATTCAGTTAATTCTTGCTCACACCGCAGCTCTGCTCCGTTTGCAACCTTCACACGAGCTGCTTTGGGTAATTGTTGTAATCCCAGCAAGCCCTCGGCACAACGCAAGTTGATGAAGGACGCTGAGCTGCCCGAGTCAATCAACACTTCCACAGCTTGATCCTGGATCAATACGCTGAACTACAGTAGTTTGGAAGAGTCATTCCCGTTGAACGCTTGCAAAGATACTGCATAAACTGTTTCTTCAGTGGAATCCGGACCAACACTCGTCTCTCCGTCTGTGTTTTGTTCAATCCCCATGAAATCCATTAATTCCTCCAACACATGCATCTGGATTGTGGTTGGACAAGTGTGGTCACGCCCCCAACGCTCGCCACACTTGAAGCATAATCCCCTGGCTCTTCTGTATGCACGGAGAGTGTTCAACGAGTTTGTTTCTTGTGGTGCTTGCCTTGGTTGTTCAATCGGTGCTGCACGGGCCACTTCGGGGCCACGGCGATCCGCTGCGACTGGTGCTGTAGGAGGACGAGGTTGGTGGAGGGGCACTGCCTGAAGAGGTAGGCGAGGCGCTGGCCGGAAAACTTGTTCAGGGGGACGAAACTGCTCCGGCCTTCCCCCGTCATGCACTTCCTCCTGGACCAATGCAAGGGCGCATGCCGTGTCCAAGTCTGGAGGCCGCTGCACCATGATCACAGCACGCAAGTCCGCCCTCAGGCCGCCGATGAACCGTGTCAAAAAGTAGAAAGGGTGAACCTCGTCAGAATAAGATAATAACTGGTTCATCAAATGTTCAAAGCGATCAATGTAATCCTGTACTGAACTATGTTGTTTGTGTTGGAAATATGCCCTAGAGGCAATAATAAAAGTGTTATTATTATATTTCCTTGTTCATGATAATTGTCTTTTATTCATGCTATAACTGTATTATCCGGAAATCGTAATACACGTGTGAATACATAGACCACAATATGTCCCTAGTGAGCCTCTAGTTGACTAGCTCGTTGTGATCAACAGATAGTCATGGTTTCCTGGCTATGGACATTGGATGTCGTTGATAACGGGATCACATCATTAGGAGAATGATGTGATGGACAAGACCCAATCCTAAGACTAGCACAAAAGATCGTGTAGTTCATTTGCTAGAGCTTTGCCAATGTCAAGTATCTCTTCCTTTGACCATGAGATCGTGTAACTCCTGGATACCGTAGGAGTGCTTTGGGTGTATCAAACGTCACAACGTAACTGGGTGACTATGAAGGTGCACTACAGGTATCTCCGAAAGTATCTATTGTTTTATGCGGATCGAGACTGGGATTTGTCACTCCGTGTAAACGGAGAGGTATCTCTGGGCCCACTCGGTAGGACATCATCATATGCGCAATGTGACCAAGGAGTTGATCACGGGATGATGTGTTACGGAACGAGTAAAGTGACTTGCCGGTAACGAGATTGAACAAGGTATCGGTATACCGACGATCGAATCTCGGGCAAGTAAAATACCGCTAGACAAAGGGAATTGTATACGGGATCGATTGAGTCCTTGACATCGTGGTTCATCCGATGAGATCATCGTGGAACATGTGGGAGCCAACATGGGTATCCAGATCCCGCTGTTGGTTATTGACCGGAGAACGTCTCGGTCATGTCTGCATGTCTCCCGAACCCGTAGGGTCTACACACTTAAGGTTCGATGACGCTAGGGTTATAAAGGAAGCTTGTATGTGGTAACCGAATGTTGTTCGGAGTCCCGGATGAGATCCCGGACGTCACGAGGAGTTCCGGAATGGTCCGGAGGTAAACATTTATATATAGGAAGTCCTGTTTCGGCCATCGGGACAAGTTTCGGGGTCATCGGTATTGAACCGGGACCATCGGAAGGGTCCCGGGGGCCCACCGGGTGGGGCCACCTGCCCCGGGGGGCCACATGGGCTGTAGGGGGTGCGCCTTGGCCTACATGGGCCAAGGGCACCAGCCCCTAGAGGCCCATGCGCCAAGATAAAGGAAAAAGGGGAGAGTCCTAAAGGGGGAAGGCACCTCCGAGGTGCCTTGGGGAGGATGGACTCCTCCCCCCTCCTTAGCCGCACCCCTTCCTTGGAGGAGGGGGCAAGGCTGCGCCTCCCCCCTCTCCCCTGCCCCTATATATAGTGGAGGGGAGGGAGGGCATCCACACCTGAGCCCTTGGCGCCTCCCTCCCTCCCGTGACACCTCCTCCTCTCCCGTAGGTGCTTGGCGAAGCCCTGCAGGATTGCCACGCTCCTCCATCACCACCACGCCGTTGTGCTGCTGTTGGATGGAGTCTTCCTCAACCTCTCCCTCTCTCCTTGCTGGATCAAGGCGTGGGAGACGTCACCGGGCTGTACGTGTGTTGAACGCGGAGGTGCCGTTCGTTCGGCACTTGATCATCGGTGATCTGAATCACGACGAGTACGACTCCATCAACCCCGTTCACTTGAATGCTTCCGCTTAGCGATCTACAAGGGTATGTAGATGCACTCTCCCTTCTACTCGTAGCTGGTTTCTCCATAGATAGATCTTGGTGATACATAGGAAATTTTTTGAATTTCTGCTACGTTCCCCAACAGTGGCATCATGAGCTAGGTCTATTGCGTAGATTCTTTGCACGAGTAGAACACAAAGTAGTTGTGGGCGTTGATGTTGTTCAATATGCTTACCGTTACTAGTCCAATCTTGTTTTGACGGTATTGTGGGATGAAGCGGCCCGGACCGACCTTACACGTACTCTTACGTGAGACAGGTTCCACCGATTGACATGCACTTGGGGCATAAGGTGGCTAGCGGGTGCCAGTCTCTCCCACTTTAGTCGGAACGGATTCGATGAAAAGGGTCCTTATGAAGGGTAAATAGCAATTGGCATATCACGTTGTGGTTTTGCGTAGGTAAGAAACGTTCTTGCTAGAACCCATAGCAGCCACGTAAAACATGCAAACAACAATTAGAGGACGTCTAACTTGTTTTTGCAGGGTATGCTATGTGATGTGATATGGCCAAAAGGATGTGATGAATGATATGTGATGTATGAGATTGATCATGTTCTTGTAATAGGATTCATGACTTGCATGTCGATGAGTATGACAACCGGCAGGAGCCATAGGAGTTGTCTTTATTTTTTGTATGACCTGCGTGTCATTAAAAACGCGATGTAAACTACTTTACTTTATTGCTAAACGCGTTAGCCATAGAAGTAGAAGTAGTCGTTGGCGTGACAACTTCATGAAGACACGATGATGGAGATCATGATGATGGAGATCATGGTGTCATGCCGGTGACGATGATGATCATGGAGCCCCGAAGATGAAGATCAAAAGGAGCAAAATGATATTGGCCATATCATGTCACTATTTGATTGCATGTGATGTTTATCATGTTTATGCATCTTGTTTACTTAGGACGACGGTAGTAAATAAGATGATCCCTTACAAAATTTCAAGAAGTGTTCTCCCCTAACTGTGCACCGTTGCTACAGTTTGTCGCTTCTAAGCACCACGTGATGATCGGGTGTGATGGATTCTTACGTTCACATACAACGGGTGTAAGACAGTTTTACACAGCGAAAACACTTAGGGTTAACTTGACGAGCCTAGCATGTGCAGACATGGCCTCGGAACACGGAGACCGAAAGGTCGAGCATGAGTCGTATAGTAGATACGATCAACATGAAGATGTTCACCGACGTTAACTAGTCCGTCTCACGTGATGATCGGACACGGGCTAGTTGACTCGGATCATGTAATCACTTAGATGACTAGAGGGATGTCTATCTGAGTGGGAGTTCATAAGATGAACTTAATTATCCTAAACATAGTCAAAAGACCTTTTGCAAATTATGTCGTAGCTCACGCTATAGTTCTACTGTTTTAGATATGTTCCTAGAGAAAATATAGTTGAAAGTTGATAGTAGCGATTATGCGATCAGTAGAAAGCTTATGTCCTTAATGCACCGCTCAGTGTGCTGAACCCCAACGTCATTTGTCGATGTTGCGAACATCGGACATACATGTTTTGATAACTACGTGATAGTTCAATTAAATGGTTTAAGTAGAGGCACCAAAGACGTTTTCGAAACGTCGCGGAACATATGAGATGTTTCGAAGGCTGAAATTGGGATTTCAGGCTCGTGCCCACGTCAAGAGGTATGAGACCTCCGGCGATTTTCTTAGCCTGCAAACTAAGGGAGAAAAGCTCAATCGTTGAGCTTGTGCTCAGATTGTCTGAGCACAACAATCACTTGAATCGAGTGGGAGTTGATCTTCCAGATAAGATAGTGATGTTTCTCCAAAGACATTGCCACCAAGCTACTAGAGCTTCGTGATGAACTATAACATATCAGGGATAGATATGATGATCCTTTGAGGTATTCGCGATGTTTGACACCGCGAAAGTAGAAATCAAGGAGCATCAATTGTTGATGGTTGATGAAACCACTAGTTTCAAGAAGGGCAAGGGATAGAAGGGATACTTCATGAAACGGCAAATCAGCTGCTGCACCAATGAAGAAACCCGAGGTTGAACCCAAACCCGAGACTAAGTGCTTCTATAATAAGGGGAACAACCACTGGAGCAAGATTACCCTAGATACTTGGTAGATGAGAAGGCTGGCAAGGTCGATAGAAGTATATTGGATATACATTATGTTAATGTGTACTTTACTAGTACTCCTAGTAGCACCAGGGTATTAGATATCGGTTCGGTTGCTAAGTGTTAGTAACTCGAAATAAAAGCTACGGAATAAAACGGAGACTGGCTAAAGGTGAGCTGACGATATGTGTTGGAAGTGTTTCCAAGTTTGATGTGATCTAACATCGCACGCTCCCTCTACCATCAAGATTAGTATTAAACCTGAATGAGTGCTCTTGCACCTAAAGGAATGGTTTATTGAATCTCGATCGTAGTGATACACATTTCATGCCAAAAGATATAAGATAGTAATGATAGTACCACTTACTTGTGGCACTGCCATGTAAGTCATATTGGTATAAAACGCATGAAGAAGCTCCATGTTGATGGATCTTTGGACTCACTCGTTTTTGAAAAGTTTGAGGCATGCGAACCATATCTATTGGTGTATACGCATGAAGAAACTCCATGCAGATGGATCGTCTGGACTCACTTGATTTTGGATCACTTGAGATATGCAAATCATACCACATAGGCAAGATGACTGAAAAGCCTCGTTTTCAGTAAGATGGAACAAGATAGCAACTTGTTGGAAGTAACACATTTTGATGTGTCCAGTCCAATGAGTGCTGAGGTATGCAGTGAATATCGTTATGTTCTTACTTCACAGATGATTCGAGTAGATGTTGAGAATATTTACTTGATGAAACACAAGTCTGAATTATTGAATGGTTCAAGTAATTTCAGAGTGAAGTAGCAGATCATTGTGACAAAAGGATAAAATGTCTATGATATGATCATAGAGATGAATATCTGAGTTACGAGTTTTGGCACACAATTAAGACATTGTGGAAATTGTTTCGCAATTAATACCGCCTGGAACACCATAGTGTGATGGTGTGTCCGAACATCATAGTTGCACCCTATTGGATATGGTGCGTACCATGATGTCTCTTATCGAATTACCACTATTGTTCATGGGTTAGGTATTAGAGACAACCACATTCACTTTAAATAGGGCACCACGTAATTCCGATGAGATGACACCGTATGAATTATGGTTTAGAGAAACCTAAGTTGTCGTTTCTTAAAGGTTTGGGGCTGCAACGCTTATGTGAAAAAGTTTCAGGATTGATAAGCTCGAACCCAAAGCGGATAAAATGCATCTTCATAGGAAACCCAAAACAGTTGGGTATACCTCCTAATTCAGATCCGAAAGCAATATGGATTGTTTCTTGAATCGGGTCCTTTCTCGAGGAAAGGTTTCTCTCGAAAGAGTTGAGTGGGAGGATGGTGGAGACTTGATGAGGTTATTGAACCGTCTCTTCAACTAGTGCGTGGCAGGGCACAGGAAGTTGTTCCTGTGGCACCTACACCAATTGAAGTAGAAGCTTATGATAGTGATCATGAAACTTCGGATCGAGTCACTACCGTACCTCGTAGGGTGACAAGGATACGTACTACTTCAGAGTGGTACAGTAATCCTGTCTTGAAGGTCATGTTGCTGGACAACAATGAACCTACGAGCTATGGAGAAGCGATGGTGGGCCCGGATTCCAATAAATGGCTCGAGGCCATAAAATCCGAGAACGGATCCATGGACTTTGGTGGACTTGCCCGATGATCGGCAAGCCATTAAGATAAATGGATCTTTAAGAAGAAGACGGACGTGGATGGTAATGAAGCTCGACTTGTGGCGAAGAGTTTTTTTTTCACAAGTTCAAGGAGTTGACTACGATGAGATTTTCTCATCCGTAGCGATGCTTAAAGTCCGTGGATTCATGTTAGCATTAGCTGTATTTATGAAATCTGGCAGATGGATGTCAAAACGAGTTTCCTTACCGGTTTTCGTAAGGAAAGGTTGTATGCAATACAATCAGAAAAGTTTTTCGATCCTAAGGATGCTAAAAGGTATGCTAGCTCCAGCGATCCTTCTAAGGACTGGAGTGAGCATCTCGGAGTTGGAATGTATGCTTTGATGATGATCAAAGATTTTGGGTTTGTACAAAGTTTATGAGAAACTTGTATTTCCAAAGAAGTGAGTGGGAGCACTATAGAATTTCTGATGAGTATATGTTGTTGACATATTGTTGATCAGAAATGACGTAGAATTTCTGGAAAGCATATAGGGTTATTTTGAAAGTGTTTTTCAATGGAAAGCCTGGATTAAGCTGCTTGAGCATTGAGCATCAAGATCTATAAGGATAGATCAAAACGCTTAATGGTACTTTCAAATGAGCACATACCTTGACATGATCTTGAAAGTATTCAAGATAGGATCAGTCAAAGAAGAAGTTCTTGCCTGAGTTGTAAGGTACGAAGTTAAGACTTAAAGCTCGACCACGACAGAATAGAGAAAGGACGAAGGTCATCCCCTATGCTTAAGACGTAGGCTCTTCAGTATGCTATGCTGTGTACCGCACCTGAAGTGTGCCTTGCCATGAGTCAGTCAAGGGGTACAAGAGTGATCCAAGAATGGCTCACAGGACAGCGGTCAAAGTTATCCTTAGTAACTAGTGGACTAAGGAATTTTCTCGATTATGGAGGTGGTAAAAGAGTTCGTCGTAAAGGTTACGACGATGCAAGCTTGACACCTATCCGGATAGCTATGAGTAGAGAGACCGGATACATATAATGGAGCAATAATTTAGGATAGCTCCAAGTAGAACAGTTGTTTGGAATAGCTCCAAATAGAGCGTGGTAGCTGCATCTAGGAGATGACATGGAGATTTGTAAAGCACACACGGATCTGAAAGGTTCAGACCCGTTGACTAAAACCTCTCTCACAAGCAACATGATCAAACATAAAACTCATTGAGTATTAATCACATAGTGATGTGAACTGGACTACTGACTCTAGTAAACTCTTGGGTATTAGTCACATGGCGATGTGACCTGTGAGTGTTAATCACATGGCGATGTGAACTAGATTATTGACTCTAGTGCAAGTGGGAGACTGTTGGAAATATGCCCTAGAGGCAATAATAAAAGTGTTATTATTATATTTCCTTGTTCATGATAATTGTCTTTTATTCATGCTATAACTGTATTATCCGGAAATCGTAATACACGTGTGAATACATAGACCACAATATGTCCCTATTGAGCCTCTAGTTGACTAGCTCGTTGTGATCAACAGATAGTCATGGTTTCCTGGCTATGGACATTGGATGTCGTTGATAACGGGATCACATCATTAGGAGAATGATGTGATGGACAAGACCCAATCCTAAGACTAGCACAAAAGATCGTGTAGTTCATTTGCTAGAGCTTTGCCAATGTCAAGTATCTCTTCCTTTGACCATGAGATCGTGTAACTCCTGGATACCGTAGGAGTGCTTTGGGTGTATCAAACGTCACAACGTAACTGGGTGACTATGAAGGTGCACTACAGGTATCTCCGAAAGTATCTATTGTTTTATGCGGATCGAGACTGGGATTTGTCACTCCATGTAAACGGAGAGGTATCTCTGGGCCCACTCGATAGGACATCATCATATGCGCAATGTGACCAAGGAGTTGATCACGGGATGATGTGTTACGGAACGAGTAAAGTGACTTGCCGGTAACGAGATTGAACAAGGTATCGGTATACCGACGATCGAATCTCGGGCAAGTAAAATACCGCTAGACAAAGGGAATTGTATACGGGGTCGATTGAGTCCTTGACATCGTGGTTCATCCGATGAGATCATCGTGGAACATGTGGGAGCCAACATGGGTATCCAGATCCCGCTGTTGGTTATTGACCGGAGAACGTCTCGGTCATGTCTGCATGTCTCCCGAACCCGTAGGGTCTACACACTTAAGGTTCGATGACGCTAGGGTTATAAAGGAAGCTTGTATGTGGTAACCGAATGTTGTTCGGAGTCCCGGATGAGATCCCGGACGTCACGAGGAGTTCCGGAATGGTCCGGAGGTAAAGATTTATATATAGGAAGTCCTGTTTCGGCCATCGGGACAAGTTTCGGGGTCATCGATATTGAACCGGGACCACCAGAAGGGTCCCGGGGGCCCACCGGGTGGGGCCACCTGCCCCGGGGGGCCACATGGGCTGTAGGGGGTGCGCCTTGGCCTACATGGGCCAAGGGCACCAGCCCCTAGAGGCCCATGCGCCAAGATAAAGGAAAAAGGGGAGAGTCCTAAAGGGGGAAGGCACCTCCGAGGTGCCTTGGGGAGGATGGACTCCTCCCCCCTCCTTAGCCGCACCCCTTCCTTGGAGGAGGGGGCAAGGCTGCGCCTCCCCCCTCTCCCCTGCCCCTATATATAGTGGAGGGGAGGGAGGGCATCCACACCTGAGCCCTTGGCGCCTCCCTCCCTCCCGTGACACCTCCTCCTCTCCCGTAGGTGCTTGGCGAAGCCCTGCAGGATTACCACGCTCCTCCATCACCACCACGCCGTTGTGCTGCTGTTGGATGGAGTCCTCCTCAACCTCTCCCTCTCTCCTTGCTGGATCAAGGCGTGGGAGACGTCACCGGGCTGTACGTGTGTTGAACGCGGAGGTGCCGTCCGTTCGGCACTTGATCATCGGTGATCTGAATCACGACGAGTACGACTCCATCAACCCCGTTCACTTGAACGCTTCCGCTTAGCGATCTACAAGGGTATGTAGATGCACTCTCCCTTCTACTCGTAGCTGGTTTCTCCATAGATAGATCTTGGTGATACGTAGGAAAATTTTTGAATTTCTGCTACGTTCCCCAACAGTTTGATGGCAAAAAATTGTCTAATAAGGAGCTGATGGCGATCACGCCCAAAACGGGTTGATAAAACATTGCATAGCCCCTCCCAATCTAAGCATAACACTTTCTTACGAACTGATTGCAACCAGACTGTTGTCGTAGGAGAAAAATTCAGTGTAGCCATTTGCACCCAAACTGACTCTGGGATCCCATAGATGGTGAAATATTGTTCACAGAGATCTTTCCACAACAGTGGGTTCTCTCCATCGAACATAGGAAAAGGCATGGAAGGTGGACTGGGAGCATTTGCGGCAAAAAATGGTGCTAAATTCCCTGAACCCCCAGCCGGTGACAGAGTGTTGGTGACAGCAGGTAACTGAAGCCGGGAATTGACCGTACCGTTGGCCGGAGGGGCCGGCGGGCTGACCAGCACCCTGTCGACCGCCGTCCGTGGAGGTGATGCAGTGCCGAGGCCATCGGCCCGAGGAGGAAGACACGCCGGGGATCCGTCCGAAGACGAACTGTTCTTCCGCGCCAACAGATCGATGTGATCTGTTGCCGACGCCTCCTCTGCGTCGTTTCCTTTGTTGCCCTCGCGCTGCTTCTTGAGTAAGTCGACCGCCTCCTGCAGATCGGCGATCTGCGAGTCGATCGCAGGTCTCCATGACGCGAACTCGGCGGCGACGAAAGACTTGATGTCCTCCTTCCACTCCGCCCGCAGCTCCTTGAAGAACTCCTTGAGGTCGCCCTTGGTGACGGGCTCCAGGTCCTTCTGCATCCTCTCCGCACGCTGCTGTCGCGTTTCGATGATGGACGCCGCCAGGACGGAAGCAAAATTGGGCGCTGGGCTCTGAGTACCAAGTGTTAGCACGGCACTAGTATTACTCTCAGAATATGGTGGTGGTTCACAAGATCTGAAGATTACAAGCACCAAGGTGCCGAATTGGAGATGAGGGAAAGAGGAACTAGGGTTCTAAGGTAGTAGGTAGCCGCCGCCGTGCCGTGTCGTGCCTTGATCGATCTTCGATACCCCTCCGGGTTGCCAGCTTCTCCCTTTATCCCTCCTGTGTTGCGTTCACCCACTGGCTGCCACTCACTCTTGGGTTGGGTTTCTTGATCCTCTCTGCTGGGCCTTGGACCATCTCCTCGTCGGGCTTGGTAGTTGGTTGGGCTGATGGGCTGGTGCTGTCAGGGGTGCTAACAGTCGACAGACACAAACAGGCTAGTGTCTCGCATGCATGCACGCAATTGTATAAAATGCAGGCCGGAATGTACGCAGTATATACGCGATGAACGTGTACGTATACGTACGTGTTACGTGCATGTCATGTGTATGCCCGGCCGGACACGGTGAAAGGGACATCCACCTATGAAAGTTATTCACTGCCATGGCGGCCTAGTAACATTTGCACCTGGACAAGAAACGCACCAGCAGGTGTCCCATTCTTCGAGTCTCCGATCTAACTTTGATTCTACTTCTCTGCTTTTTACCACCCCACTTAGATCGACCCACCGACACCGACTACTCACCGCGCCGGTCAAGGCTGGAGTTGATCAAGGCGACTAGGCGAGATCTGCTGGTTCGCCACAAAGTTTGACTTCCACTCCATGCTCGGAAACTAAAGCTAGTACTACGTCCACCCTGCTTTATTGGTACTTTTTGTAATTTATACCAAATTTTGATCAAATATTTAACTAGTAAAATGTCAATGCATGTCAATAAAAAATATATCGTTGAATTCGTACTTAAACATAGTTTTTAATGACATAATTTTTGATGACATGCATTAACATTCTGTTAGTTAAATTTATGATCGAAATTTAGCCCAAAATACAATGGAGACCAATGAGTACCTTGCCCACGAAATTCAGACTTTGATTGGAGAACCGGAAAAGCATGGCATTCTAATCAAGTAACTAGTTTTTTAACCGATCTTTACCCTGCTCACGGAGCGACTTTACTCTTCTCGTTAGTCTGCCGTGCGTGTACTTACTTACCTAGCTGATTATGTAGTGCATTAGTTCCCACTTAGTACCGGCAACAAATAAAAAGA
Source organism: Triticum aestivum (assembly GCF_018294505.1). Lineage (NCBI taxonomy): Eukaryota > Viridiplantae > Streptophyta > Magnoliopsida > Poales > Poaceae > Triticum > Triticum aestivum. The sequence continues at coordinate 503,424,946 of NC_057795.1, read as the reverse complement.
GTTCTCACTTAGTGTCCAGTCTGCGATCGTGCAATGCATTGTTCGTTTTATTGACTTTCAATTTGAGTTATATGCATGCATGAAGATGTGGGTACCTTTGCGAATGTTGAAATTTGTGATTAACTTGTACTACCTACGAGTTGGGACGTCACGTCATACTAGCGTGCGCACATTTTTTTTTTAAACGGACCAGCTGCTGGCTGGCATATATTGAAATCATAGCAGAAAGCAGGCGGGAAAACATTGAAGGTTTGTCTGATCAGGCGATCAAGGAGAGAAAAAGAAGAACTGAAAAGAAAACACAAAAAGCCCTTGGCTATGCTGGTAGAAAATCTCTCAGGGGATCCCAGAAAGGGTGCTCTAGGTGCGTCGCTCCTGCGTCCGCACATTCAAAGGATAAGTGTTAAATTGTGACGTTTTGCACATGAATTCATGCTTAGACACATTATTCGCTATGTCAGCTCTTGCCACCCTTATGCGAGCAACAATAGACACAAAACGACAATCTTTTTAAGGTTTCAAAAGGAAATCCTACTCAAAAAATTTAACCAAAATATGATCCTTTTGCTTAGCACTTTAGCAGCCGCTCTCATAGCGATGAGCTTGACTAGGTCGGCGTGAGAAATCTGATCGTACAAAAAAAAAACTATAGAGGGCGAATTCACCGATGCCTCACAGCTTCACGGTAGTCACACGTAATTACACGCGGGAACGTACCTCGGGTCACAAGGTGATCTAAGAGCACCTCCACTCGTTCGCCCCCCCCCCCCTCCTCAACGCACCCCCCGCCGCTATTTTTGTCCTTCGGCCGGCGCTTTTTCGGCCCTAGGGGCGATCTAGTTCTCAGCCACGCCCCAGGGGTCGCCCCCAAGACGTTATAAATTCAAACTTGACATTTTCCGCTACCCAAAAACGCCACAAGTCCGGCGATCAGCGGCTACCACATAGTTCGGCAATCACCATGCCACAGTTCGGCGATCAATCACTCAAAAGTCCGGCGTTCAAAAGGAAAGACACGTAGGCAATGCATCAAACGGCGGCGTTGTCCTCCTGCGTCGGACTGGCGGGGGTCGGCGTGCATGGGCTGGTCGACGTTGGTGCGGGCTGGTCGGCGTCGGTGCTGGGCGTCGTGGAGGCATCATCGCTCGGGCTTGGCCGCGGCATTGGGGTCGGTGTGCGAGTTGGCGCGGGCGTCGACGACATCTGGTTCAGGATGAGGCCACGCTCCGCCAGGTACCATGCCTTGACCTGCTCGTCCATCGTACACATGTCCGCCAGGAGGATGCATAAGCCGGAGGTGAGTAGGTGTACGGGGGGTACTGGACGCCGGTGAACGCGGGTGAGGGCGTGCGCTGTGTGGGGTGGCCGTGTGGAAAGGTGATGTTGGGGTTGAACCCGCCATGCACGTCGCCATTGGTGTAGCCAGGCGATGGCGCGCACCCCCAGGGGTGTGTCGACAACGAGAAGCCGGTCGGCGACCCGACGCTCTGCTGGCTCCAGGGAACGTGCGGGCCGTGGCCACCGGCGGATTCATCATCCCCGCGTGAGACGCCTCTGCTTGTTCCGCCGCGCGATCTGCCTGCTCCGCCACGGCCGCAGTCGCTGCCGCCGCCCTGTCCCGAGCCTTCTTGGCGTTGAGCCTGTTCCGCCAGTCGGCGGAGATAGCCTCCCGGCGCTAAACTTCCGTCTTCCAGTCGACGTTTGACATGCCCGGGGGCTTGGACGGCGGCGCCCTCGGTTTCCTCTGCTTCGGCTGGGTGGCGTCGGCATCGGTAGTGGCGCGAGGGGCCGCATACTTCTTCAGCATCATGGCGGACGGATGGAGGGGAGAGGAGGGAGAATGGCACAAGAAGGGGGAATGGAAGGAAACGGAGGAGGAAAGGCAGGGAGATCGGCGGGAAAAGGGTCTTCTCTCGCCGACAAAGCGGACCCACATGCCTTTTCGCTTCGACCGACGCTCCCAGGCGACCCCCGGGGGCTTGGGTTCGGCTCGGGTTCACCGGCTGTTATTTCGGCCCAAACCGGCGAAAAACAAGACCCCGGGGGCGCGGCTGGGCCGTTGTTTGGGCACCGGCGCTAAAAAATGACCCGGGGGCCTATTGGGGGCGCGTCTGGAGTTGCTCTAAAACATGCATATATATTTTACCTTTGTCTTGATTGATTATACTGGGAACAAAATGGCACAACCGTCATTACAATGTAATTAAGCTTGCCAATTTTAATATGGATACGTGCAAGGTATGCCATGGAGTCCCGGATTATATTGTGGATGACAACTCCACAAGCAATGATGGGCGAAAATAAGTGAGATGCACTAGATTGCTAGGGTTTTAGTTTACAAGGTGATGTCTTGTCTAAAACATCTCCTGGTCATGGACTTGTCCAACTTGGATCTCCTTGTAGGGTTTTGGCCACCTTATATTGGGGTGGAGAGGTGGCGGTAGACTCAGAGTCCTTCCTGAATGCGTCACTCTTCTTCTTCTCTAAGTCGGATAAACTTGCTATTTGAATATGGATACCTGCAAGGTATGCCTTGGATTCTAGGTTAGAGCAAAGTCAAGGTCCGTTTAATCCATATGGACACTAGGGTATCTCTGTATACATATACAAGCTGGAATAAGTCATATATGACTACTATCGACAAAACCCTTAGCAGGTGGTGAATGAAATGACAAGTTGGGGGTCAACTCCAAGAACTATGGCGATCACCATTTTCTACCCTCAAGGGTTTAACACCATTCAGTTTGCTATTACTCACTCAAAGCATGATCCCACTATCATCGGCAACGACCCCCGAATCATAGTTACATTCGGTAAATCACTTAGTGTTATACGATACTAAATGGCTTAGTTTTTCGATGCGAATGAACCTTGCATTAACGTAGCAAGTTTCGTCTCAAAATGGTTGGCTCTAAGAAAAAAGGTCACCTCCCCCCTCCCCGACCGCGACCATGTTGCCCCCGCGGGCAACCGGCCGCACCTCCCCCAACCCTCCCAGCGAGCGCTCCCCCTCTCCTCCACCTCCCCGCCGCCATCGCCGGCGGCCGTCACCGGCCTGGCCCGGGCGACACTGGCGGCGGCGGCCCCTCAGCCCTTGCCCTCCCAGGGGTCCTCCGGCGTGGGACGGGGCGATTCCGGGCGGTGCACTCAGGCGGTGATGACCGACAAGTATAGGGGATCTATCGTAGTCCTTTCGATAAGTAAGAGTGTCGAACCCAATGAGGAGTAGAAGGAAATGACAAGCGGTTTTCAGCAAGGTATTTTCTGCAAACACTTAAGTTATCGGTAATAGATAGTTTTGTGATAAGATAATTCGTAACTGGTAACAAGTAACAAAAGTAAACAAGGTGCAGCAAGGTGGCCCAATACTTTTTGTAGCAAAGGACAAGCCTGGACAAACTCTTATATAAAGGAAAGCGCTTCCGAGAACACATGGGAATTATCGCCAAGCTAGTTTTTATCATGCTCATATGATTCGCGTTTGGTACTTTGATAATTTGATATGTGGGTGGACCGGTGCTTGGGGTACTGCCCTTCCTTGGACAAGCATCCCACTTATGATTAACCCCTCTCGCAAGCATCCGCAACTACGAAAGAAGAATTAAGGTAAACCTAACCATAACATGAAACATATGGATCCAAATCAGCCCCTTATGAAGCAACACATAAACTAGGGTTTAAGCTTCTGTCACTCTAGAAAGCCATCATCTACTTATTACTTCCCAATACCTTCCCCTAGGCCCAAATAATGGTGAAGTGTCATGTAGTCGACGTTCACATAACACCACTAGAGGAGAGACAACATACATCTCATCAAAATATCGAACGAATACCAAATTCACATGACTACTTATAACAAGACTTCTCGCATGTCCTCAGTAACAAACTTAACTAATCACAAATCATATTCATGTTCATAATAAGAGGGGTATTAATATGCATAAAGGATCTGAACATATGATCTTCCACCGAATAAACCAACTAGCATCGACTACAAGGAGTAATCAACACTACTAGCAACCCACAAGTACCAATTTGAGGTTTTGAGACAAAGATCGGTTACAAGAGATGAACTAGGGTTTGAGAGGAGATGGTGCTGGTGAAGATGTTGATGGATATTGACCCCTTCCCAATGAGAGGATCGATGTGATGACGATGGTGACGATTTCCCCCTCCTGGAGGGATGTTTCCCCGATAGAACAGCTCCGACGAAGCCCTAGATTGGTTCCGCCAAGGTTCCACCTCGAGACGGCGGCGCTTCGTCCCGAAAGCTTTCTTATGATTTTTTCCAGGGCAAAAGACACCTTATACCAGAAGATGGTCATCGGGGGGCTTCCAGGTGGCCCACAAGGCAGGGGGCGCGCCCAGGGGGGTAGGGCACGCCCCCACCCTCGTGGATAGTGGGTGGCCCCCCTCTGGTGCTTTCTTCGCCCAATATTTTTAATATATTCCAAAACTGACTTTCATGGAGTTTCAGGACTTTTGGAGTTGCGCAGAATAGGTCTCTAATATTTGCTCCTTTTCCAGCCCAGAATTCCAGTTGTCGGCATTCTCCCTCTTCATGTAAACCTTGTAAAATAAGATAGAAAAGGCATAAGTATTGTGACATAATGTGTAGTAACAGCCCATAATGCAATAAATATTGATATAAAAGCATGATGCAAAATGGAAGTATCAACTCCCCTATGCTTAGACCTTGCTTGTCCTCAAGCGGAAGCCGATATTAAAAAATATGTCCACATGTTTAGAGATAGAGGTCTCAGTAAAATAAAATACGAACATGAGGACATCATGATCATTCTTAGAACTGCAATATATATTGTCATATGATTCCTTATGCTTCAAGTAACAATCTATTCACAATGTAAAGTATGAATCAGAAACTTCATTGAAAACTAGCAAACTATAATCTCAGTCATTGAAGTAATTGCAATTTATCATAACATCGGAAAGAGTCAATATAAGAGCTTATCAGCAAGTCCACATACTCAACTATCATTTAGTCTTTCACAATTGCTAACACTCGCGCAATACTTATGGGTATGAAGTTTTAATCGGACACAGAGAAAGATAGGGGCTTATAGTTTTGCCTCCCAACCTTTTACCTCAAGGGTAATGTCAACAATAATGTTTTATGAAAACCCACATCTAATTGGATATATATATCAGGATGTTTCCAACACATAGTGCTTGCCAAAGGATAAAGTGTAAAAAGGAAAGGTGAAGATCACCATGACTCTTGTATAAGGTAGAGGGCAAAAATAAAAGATAGGCCCTTCGCAGAGGGAAGCAGAGGTTGTCATATGCTTTTATGGTTGGATGCACAAAATCTTAATGCAAAAGAACGTCACTTTATATTGCCACTTGTGATAGGGACCTTTATTATGTAGTCCATCGCTTTTATTTCTTCCATATCACAAGCTCGTATAAGCTTATTTTCTCCACACTAATAAATCATACATATTTAGAGAGCAATTTTTATTGCTTGAAACAATGACAACTTACTTGACGGATCTTACTCAATCCATAGGTAGATATGGTGGACTCTCATGGCAAAACTGGGTTTAAGGATGGTTGGAAGCACAAGTAGTATCTCTACTTGGTGCAAAGAATTTGGCTAGCATGAGGGGGAAAGACAAGCTCAACATGTTGGATGGTCCATGACAATATAATTTATTTCAGATATAAGAAAACATAAACCATTACATTGTCTTCCTTGTCCAACATCAACTTTTTAGCATGTCATATTTTAATGAGTGCTCACAATCATAAAAGATGTCCAAGATAGTATATTTATATGTGAAAACTCTCAACAACTTTTATTCATCATACTCTTTATATGTGAAGTCATTACTCTCCATAAGATCAATATGATCTTTTTGTTTCTTTTTATTCTTTCTTTTATCTCCTCAAGATCATAGCAAGATAGCAAAGCCCTCGACTCGAAACTAATCCTTATTATATATAGCTCACAGACTCGATTACATAGATAGGGATCAACACAAAAACTCAAAACTAGATCATACTAAAACTTTATTCTACTAGATCAAGATATAACCAAAAGGATCGAACTAGAAAAACGGTAAAGATAGGAGTGTGATGGTGATTCGGTACCAGGGCACCTCCCCCAAGCTTGGCAGTTTCCAAGGGGAGTGCCCATACCCATGTATTTATGTCTCTTTCTTTGGAGGTGGTGATGATGGAGTTGTTGATGATGTAGGCTTGTCGTCCATCTTACAAGGCATAGGCTCACCATCATAGAAGGATGATCGAGTCTCCGAGATCCTCAAATTTGCAGCCAATCTCATCCTCTTGAATCTATATTCATACTCACAGTTTTGGTTTTGCAGGTCATAGATCTAGGCTCGGAGCTGCTCGATTTTCTCGTGAAGCTTGAAGATGGTCTCCCCAATGTTCTTGGCATCCAGCTTGTGGTTGTTGGTGAACTCCATGATCATCATGTGGTTGGCGTTGAGTCTGTGTTCCACCATCCCTTGGCACTTGAAAACTTGCTCCTCCATTGCTTTGAGGCTTGTCTCCATGCTTCTGATCCTCCCTGGTCCCTCAACATCGCAGATGTGTAGCACCCCCTCACGCATCTCAATGGTTTGAGGGTGTTGTAGCACCTCCACAAGGTAGGGGTTGATGACCTTCTCTAAACACTTGTCCTTGGGGGCGCTTGAAGACGTCATGGTGATCTAGATCTGTCAGAAAAATAGCTCAAAAGAAAAAGAAGAGGATTTTGTCATGGTACGGTGGTCAAAACCTTTGGGAGATTATATAATGATTTTTTATCGACCAAAAGAAGCATCGTGCAAGAAAACAGAGTCCAGAGGGCACACGAGGTGCCCACGAGGCAGGGGGGTGCACCCTGGATGCCTAGTGCCCTTTCCGGACTACTTATTATTTTTCTATTTTCTTAAATATTCCAAAACGGAGAAAAATTGCTATTAGAACTATTTTGGAGTCGGTTTACTTACCATACCACATACCTATTCCTTTTCGGAGTCTGAAACGTTCTGGAAAGTGTCTCTTATATACTCCTCTGGGGTTACGGTGTCAATAACATTGGTTTCAACATTTATGGGATTACTTGAGATATAATGTTTGATTCTTTGACCGTTCACTACCTTCGGATTCGTGCCTTCGAAGTTGTTGATTTTTATGGCACCAGAACGATATACTTCCTCGACAACGTAAGGACCTTCCCATTTAGATAGGGGTTTTCCTGCACAAAATCTTAAACAAGAGTTGTATAACAAAACATAATCACCTACGTTAAACTCACGCTTCTGTATCCTTTTATCGTGCCATCTTTTAGCTTTTTCTTTAAACAGTTTGGCATTCTCATAGGCCTGGGTTCTCCATTCATCAAGTGAGCTAATGTCAAATAGTCTCTTTTCACCGACAAGTTTGAAATCATAATTGAGCTCTTTAATGGCCCAATATGCCTTATGTTCTAGTTCGAGAGGTAAGTGACATGCTTTTCCATAGACCATTTTATATGGAGACATACCCATAGGATTTTTATATGCAGTTCTACAGGCCCATAATGCATCATCAAGTTTCTTGGACCAATTCTTTCTAGATCTATTAACAGTCTTTTGCAAAATTAATTTAATCTCTCTATTACTCAATTCTACTTGACCGCTAGACTATGGATGGTATGGAGATGCAATTCTATGATTAACATCATACTTAGCAAGCATTTTATGAAAAGCACCATGAATAAAATGTGAACCACCATCAGTCATTAAGTACCTAGAGACTCCAAACCTCGGAAAAATAACTTCTTTAACCATCTTAATAGAAGTGTTATGATCAGCACTACTAGTTGGAATAGCTTCAACCCACTTAGTAACGTAATTAACATCAACTAAAATATGTGTATACCCATTAGAGGAAGGAAAAGGCCCCATATAATCAAAGCCCCAAACATCAAATGGTTCAATAACAAGTGAATAGTTCATAGGCATTTCTTGGCGTCTACTAATATTACCAATTCTTTGACATTCATCACAAGACAAGACAAACTTATGGGCATCTTTGGAGAGAGTAGGGCAATAAAAACCGGATTGCAATACCTTATGTGCAGTTCTATCTCCCGTGTGATGTCCTCCATATGCCTCGGAGTGACACTTGCGTAGGATCTGTTCCTGTTCATGCTCAGGTACACAACGTCTAATAACACCATCTACTCCTTTATAAAGGTGTGGGTCATCCCAAAAGTAATGTCTTAAATCATAGAAAAACTTTTTCTTTTGCTAGTATGTGAAACTAGGTGGTATAAATTTAGCAACAATGTAATTAGCATAATCAGCATACCATGGAGCAGTACGAGAAGCATTTATGACAGCTAATTGTTCATCAGGAAAGTTATCATCAATAGGTAGTGGGTCATCAAGAACATTCTCTAACCTAGACAAGTTGTCTGCAACGGGGTTCTCAGCTCCCTTTCTATCAATAACATGCAAATCAAATTCTTGTAGCAAGAGAACCCATCTAATGAGTCTAGGTTTAGCATCTTTCTTTTCCATAAGGTATTTAATAGTAGCATGATCAGTGTGAACAGTTACTTTGGAATCAACAATATAAGGTCTGAACTTATCACGAGCAAATACAACTGCTAAAAATTCTTTTTCTATAGTAGCATAATTTATCTAGGAAGTGTCTAGAGTTTTACTAGAATATTGGATAACATTTAATTTCTTATCAACTCTTTGTCCTAGAACAGCACCTACAACATAATCGCTAGCATCACACATGATTTCAAAGGGTAAATTCCAATCAGGAGGCTGAACAATAGGTGCAGAAATCAAGGCTTTCTTAAGTATTTCAAATGTTTCTACGCAATCATCATCAAAGACAAAAGGAACATATTTTTGTAATAAATTAGTCAGAGGCCGAGAAATTTTTGAGAAGTCTTTAATGAACCTCCTATGAAAACCGGCATGACCAAGGAAACTTCTTATACCTTTGATGTCGTTGGGACACGGCATCTTTTCAATAGCATCAACTTTAGCTTTATCAACTTCAATACCCCTTTCAAAAAATTTATGCCCCAATACAATACCTTCATTAACCATAAAGTGGCACTTCTCCCAATTCAAGACAAGATTAGTTTCTTCACATCTCTGTAAAACTCGATCAAGGTTGCTTAAGCAATCATCAAAAGAAGTGCCATACAGGGAGAAATAATCATGCAAACCTCAACAATATTTTTACAAAAGTCAGAGAATATGGCAGTCATACATGTTTGAAAGGTAGCAGGTGCATTACATAAACCAAAAGGGCATACGTCTATAAGCAAAGGTACCGAAAGGGCAAGTAAAAGTGGTATTTTCTTGATCCTCTTTTGACACAGGTATTTGAGAAAAACCAGAATAACTATCTAGAAAGCAAAAATGTGTATGTTTGGATAATCTTTCTAGCATTTGATCAATAAAAGGTAAAGGATAATTGTCCTTTCTAGTAGCTTTATTTAATTTGCGGAAATCAATTACCATTCTATAACCGTAAGAATTCTTTGTGGGATCAATTCATCTTTATCATTGGGAACAACAGTAATACTTCCCTTCTTAGGGACACAATGGACATGACTTACCCACTTACTATCAACAACAGGATAAATTATACCTGCCTCTAGAAGCTTTAGTATTTCATTTCTTACCACTTCTTTCATCTTAGGATTTAACTGTCGTTGGTGATCAGCAACTGGTTTAGCGTCTTTCTCCAGTTTTATTTTGTGCTGGCATAGAGTGGGACTAATACCCTTAAGATCATCAAGAGTATATCCAATAGCAGCACGGTGCTTCTTCAGAGTTTTCAATAATTTCTCTTCTGCCCTCTCTGAAAGGTTAGCACTAATAATAAGATGATATATCTTCTTTTCATCAAGATAAGCATATTTAAGAGTATCAGGTAATGGTTTAAGCTCAAACACGGGATCACCCTTGGGTGGAGGAGGATCCCCTAGGATTTCAACAGACAAGTTGTGTTTCAAAATAGGTCCTTGTTTAAAGAACACTTCATCTATTTCCCTTCTTTCATTCATAAACATATCATTTTCATGGTCTAGCAAATATTGTTCTAAAGGATCATTAGGAGGCACGGCAATAGAAGCAAGACCAATAATTTCATCTTTACTAGGCAATTCTTTATCATGGGGTAGTCTATGAAATTTAGCAAAATTAAAATCATGAGCCCTAAACCAACAGTAACAATATCCTTTTCGCAATCTATCTTAGCATCAAAGTATTCAAGAAGGGTCTACCTAATGGGACAAAAATCATCTTGTGGTGAAGCAAGAACAAGAAAATCAGTAGGATATTTAATTTTCCCACAAAAGACTTCAACATCTCTAACAATCCCAACTGGTGAAATAGTATCTCTATTGGCAAGTTTAATAGTAACATCAATACCTTCTATTTCAGCGGGTGCGATTGAAGGAAATATGCCCTAGAGGCAATAATAAAGTTATTATTTATTTATTTATTTATTTCATGATAAATGTTTATTATTCATGCTAGAATTGTATTAACCGGAAACTTAGTACATGTGTGAATACATAGACAAAACATAATGTCACTAGTATGCCTCTACTTGACTAGCTCATTGAATCAAAGATGGTTAAGTTTCCTAGACATAGACATGAGTTTTCATTTGATCAACATGATCACATCATTAGGAGAATTATGTGATTGACTTGACACATTCTGTTAGCTTAGCACTTGATCGTTTAGTATGTTGCTATTGCTTTCTTCATGACTTATACATGTTCCTATGAGTATGAGATTATGCAACTCCTGTTTACCGGAGTAACACCTTGTGTGCTACCAAATGTCACAACGTAACTGGGTGATTATAAAGGTGCCATACAGGTGTCTCCGAAGGTACTTGTTGAGTTGGCGTATTTCGAGATTAGGATTTGTCACTCCGATTGTCGGAGAGGTATCTCTGGGCCCTCTCGGTGATGCACATCACTATAAGCCTTGCAAGCATTGTGACTAATGAGTTAGTTGCAGGATGATGCATTACGGAACAAGTAAAGATACTTGCCGGTAACGAGATTGAACTAGGTATTGAGATACCGACGATCGAATCTCGGGCAAGTAACATACCAATGACAAAGGGAACAACGTATGTAGTTATGCGGTTTGACCAATAAAAATCTTCGTAGAATATGTGGGAACCAATATGAGCATCCAGGTTCCGCTATTGGTTAGTGACCAGAAATGAGTCTCGGTCATGTCTACATAGTTCTCGAACCCGTAGGGTCCGCACGCTTAAAGTTTGGTGACGATTGGTATTATGAGTTTTGTGTTTTGATGTACCGGAGGTAGTTCGGAGTCCCATATATGATCACGGGCATGACGAGGAGTCTCGAAATGGTCGAGACGTAAAGATCGATATATTGGATGACTATGTTTGGACACCGGAATGGTTTCGGATGGTTTTGGGCATATACCGGAGTACCGGGGGGTTACCGGAACCCCCCGGGGGGTTATTGGGCTTCATGGGCCCTAAGTGAAGAAGAGGAGGGGCGTCCAAGGCAGGCCGCACGCCCCCTCCCCCTCTAGCCCGAATAGGACAAGGAGGGGGCCGACGCGCCCCCCCTTTCCTTCCTCTCCTCTCTTCCTTCCTTCCCCCTCCTACTCCAACTAGGAAAAGTGGGAGTCCTACTCCCGGTGGGAGTAGGACTCCTCCCTGGCGCGCCTCCTCCTGGCCGGCCTCCCCCTCCCCCTTGATCCTTTATATACGGGGGCAGGGGGCACCTCTAGACACAACAATTGATCTCTTGATCTCTTAGCCATGTGTGGTGCCCCCTCCACCATATTCCACCTCGGTAATATTGTAGCGGTGCTTAGGCGAAGCCCTACGTCAGTAGAATCATCAACACCTTCATCACGCTGTCGTGCTGACAGAACTCTCCCGCAAAGCTCTGCGTGATCGGAGTTCATGGGACGTCATCAAACTGAACTTGTGCTGAACTCGGAGGTGCCGTACGTTCGGTACTTGACCGGTCGGATCGTGAAGACGTACGACTACATCAACCGTGTTATGCTAATGCTTTCGCTTTTGGTCTACGAGGGTACGTGGACAACACTCTCCCCTCTCGTTGCTATGCATCACCGTGATCTTGCATGTGCGTAGGATTTCTTTTGAAATTACTATGTTCCCCAACAGTGGTATCAGAGCCTGGTTTTATGCGTAGATGTTATATGCACGAGTAGAACACAAGTGAGTTGTGGGCAATACAAGTCATACTGCTTACCAGCATGTTATACTTTGGTTCGGCGGTATTGTTGGATGAAGCGGCCCGGGCCGACATTACGTGTACGCTTATGCGAGACTGGTTCTACCGACGTGCTTTGCACATAGGTGGCTGGCGGGTGTCAGTTTCTCCAACTTTAGTTGAACCAAGTGTGGCTACGCCTGGTCCTTGACAAGGTTAAAACAACACTAACTTGACGAACTATCGTTGTGGTTTTGATGCGTAGGTAAGATCAGTTCTTGCTTAGCCCGTAGCAGCCACGTAAAACTTGCAACAACAAAGTAGAGGACGTCTAACTTGTTTTTGCAGGGCATGTTGTGATGTGATATGGTCAAGACATGATGCTAAATTTTATTGTATGAGATGATCATGTTTTGTAACAAAGTTATCGGCAACTGGCAGGACCCATATGGTTGTCGCTTTATTGTATGCAATGCAATCGCCCTGTAATTGCTTTACTTTATCACTAAGCAGTAGCGATAGTCGTAGAAGCAATAGGTGGTGAAACGACAACGATGCTATGATGGAGATCAAGGTGTCGTGCCGGTGACGATGGTGATCATGGCGGTACTTTGGAGATGGTGATCACAAGCACAAGATGATGATGGCCATATCATATCACTTTTATTGATTGCATGTGATGTTTATCCTTTATGCATCTTATTTTGCTTTGATTGACGGTAGCATTATAAGATGATCTCTCACTAAATTTCAAGGTATAAGTGTTCTCCCTGAGTATGCACTGTTGTGAAAGTTCTTCGTGCTGAGACACCATGTGATGATCGGGTGTGATAGGCTCTACGTTCAAATACAACGGGTGCAAAACAGTTGCACACGCAGAATACTCAGGTTAAACTTGACGAGCCTAGCATATACAGATATGGCATCGGAACACTGAGACCGAAAGGTCGAGCGTGAATCCTATAGTAGATATGATCAACATAATGATGTTCACCATTGAAAACTACTCCATCTCACGTGATGATCGGACATGGTTTAGTTGATTTCGATCACGTGATCACTTAGATGATTAGAGGGATGTCTATCTAAGTGGGAATTCTTAAGTAGTATGATTAATTGAACTTTAATTTATCATGAACTTAGTCCTGATAGTATTTTGCAAACTATGTTGTAGATCAATAGCTCGCGCTGTTGCTTCCCTATGTTTTATATGTGTTCCTAGAGAAAACTAAGTTGAAAGATGATAGTAGCAATGATGCGGACTGGATCCGTGATCTGAGGTTTATCCCCATTGCTGCACAGAAGAATTATGTCCTTGATGCACCGCTAGGTGACAGACCTATTGCAAGAGCAAATGCAGACGTTATGAACGTTTGGCTAGCTCAAGATGATGACTACTTGATAGTTTAGTGCACCATGCTTAACGACTTAGAATCGGGACTTCAAAGACATTTTGAACGCCATGGACCATATGAGATGTTCCAGGAGTTGAAGTTAATATTTCAAGCAAATACCCGAGTTGTGAGATATGAAGTCTCCAACATGTTCTATAGCTAAAAGATGGAGGAGAATTGCTCAACTAGTGAGCATGTGCTCAGATTGTCTGGGTACTACAATCGCTAGAATCATGTGGGAGTTAATCTTCCAGATAAGATAGTGATTGACATAGTTCTTTGGTCACCATCACCAAGTTAGTAGAACTTGGTGATGAACTATAGTATGCAAGGGATGACAAAAACGATTCCCGAGCTCTTCGTGATGTTGAAATCGACGAAGGTAGAAATCAAGAAAGAACATCAGTGTTGATGATTGACAAGATCACTAGTTTCAAGAAAAAGGCAAAGGGAAAGAAAGGGAACTTCAAGTAGAATGGCAAGCAAGTTGTCACTTCCGTGAAGAAGCCCAAAGCTAGTCTAAAGCCTGAAACTGAGTGCTTCTACTTTAAAAGGAAATGGTCACTGGAAGCGGAAATACCATGAATATTTGGTGGATAAGAAGAATGGCAAAGTGAACAAGGTATATTTGATATACAGGTTATTGATGTGTACCTTACTAGTGTTTATAGTAGCCCCTGGGTATTTGATACTTGTTCGGTTGCTAAAAATTAGTAACTGGAAACAGGAGATACAGAATAAACAGAGACTAGTTGAGGGTGAAGTGACGATGTATGTTGGAAGTGGTTCCAAAATTGATATGATCATCATCGCACACTCCCTATACTTTTGGGATTAGTGTTAAACCTAAATAAATGTTATTTGGCGTTTGCGTTGAGCATGAATATGATTTGATCATGTTTATTGCAATACGGTTATTCATTTAAAGTTAGAGAATAATTGTTATTTTGTTTACATGAATAAAGCCTTCGATGGTCATACACCCAATGAAAATAGTTTGTTGGATCTCGATCATAGTGATACACATATTCATAATATTGATGCCCAAAGATGCAAAGTTGATAATGATAGTGCAACTTATTTGTGGCACTGCCGTTTGGGTCATATCGGTGTAAAGCGCATGAAGAAACTCCATGCTGATGGGGTTTTGGAATCACTTGATGCTTGCGAACCGTGCCTTATGGGCAAGATGACTAAAACTCCGTTCTTCAGAACAATGGAACAAGCTACTAATTTATTGGAAATAATACATATCGATGTATGTGATCCAATGAGTGTTGATGCTCGTGGCAAGTATCATTATTTTCTAACTTTCACAAATGATTTGAGCAGATATGGGTATATCTACTTAATGAAACAGAAGTCTGAAACATTTGAAAAGTTCAAAGAATTTCAGAGTGAAGTGGAGAATCATCGTAACAAGAAAGTAAAGTTTCTACGATCTTATTGTGGAGCAGAATATTTGAGTTACGAGTTTGGCCTTCATATAAAAATGTGGAATAGTTTCACAGCTCATGCCACCTGGAAAACCACAGCGTTATGGTGTGTCCAAACGTCGTAACCGCACTTTATTGGATATGGTGAGATCTATGATGTATCTTACCGATTTACCACCATCCTTTTGGGGTTATGCATTAGAGACAGCTGCATTCACTTTAAATAGGGCACCATCAAAATCCATTGAGACGATGCCTTATGAACTGTGGTTTGGCAAGAAACCAAAGTTGTTGTTTCTTAAAGTTTGGGGCTGCGATGCTTATGTGAAAAAGTTTCAACCTAATAAGCTCGAACCCAAATCGGAGAAGTGTGTCTTCATAGAATACCCAAAGGAAACTACTGGGTACACCTTCTATCACAGATCCGAAAGCAAGCTATTCGTTGCTAAGATGGATCCTTTCTAGAGAAGGAGTTTCTCTCGAAAGAAGTGAGTGGGAGGAAAGTAGAACTTGATGAGGTAACTGTACCTGCTCCCTTATTGGAAAGTAGTTCATCACAGAAACCGGTTCCTGTGACGCCTACACCAATTAGTGAGGAAGCTAATTATATTGATCATCAACTTTAGATCAAGTTACTACTGAACCTCGTAGGTCAACAAGAGTAAGATCCGCACCAGAGTGGTACGGTAATCCTATTCTGGAAGTCATGTTACTAGACCATGATGAACCTACGAACTATGAGGAAGCAATGATGAGCCCAGATTCCGTGAAATGGCTTGAGGCCATGAAATCTGAGATAGGATCCATGTATGACAACAAAGTGTGGACTTTGGTGGAGTTGCCCGATGATCGGCAAGCCATATTGTATAAATGGATCTTCAAGAGGAAGACAGACGCTGATAAGTAGTGTTACTATCTACAAAGCTTGACTTGTCGCAAAAAGTTTTTCGACAAGTTCAAGGTGTTGAATACGATGCGATTTTCTCACTTGTATCGATTCTTAAGTCTGTCCGAATCATGTTAGCAATTGCCACATTTTATGAAATCTGGCAAATGGATGTCAAAATTGCATTCCTTAATGGATTTATTAATGAAGAGTTGTATATGATGCAACCAGAAGGTTTTGTCAATCCTAAAGGTGCTAACAAAATGTGCAAGCTCCAGCGATCCATCTATGGACAGGTGCAAGCATCTCGGGGTTGGAATATATGCTTTGATGAGTTGATCAAAGCCTATGGTTTTATACAGACTTTTTGAGAAGCCTGTATTTACAAGAAAGTGAGTGGGAGCTCTGTAGCATTTTCTAAAACTATATGTAGATGACATATTGTTGATTGGAAATGATATATAAATTCTGGATAGCATAAAAGGATACTTGAATAAGAGTTTTTCAAAGAAAGACCTTGGTGAAGCTGCTTACACATTGAGCATCAAGATCTATAGAGATAGATCAAGACGCTTGATGAGATTTTTCAATGGATACATACCTTGATAAAATATTGAAGTAGTTCAAAATAGAATAGTCAAATAAGGAGTTCTTGTCTGTGTTGCAAGGTGTGAAGTTGAGTAAGACTCAAAACCCGACTACGGTAGAAAATAGAAAGAGAATGAAAATTCATTCCCTATGCCTCAGTCATAGGTTCTATAAAGTATGCTATGCTGTGTACCAGACCTATTGTATACCTTGCTCTGAGTTTGGCAAGGGAGTACAATTTTGATCTAAGCGTAGATCACTGGACAGCGGTCAAGAATATCCTTAGTGAGGACTAAGGAAATATTTCTCGATTATGGAGGTGATAAAGAGCCCGTCGTAAAGAGTTACATCGGTGAAAACTTTTACACCAATCCAGATGACTCTAAGTCTCAATCTGGATACATATTGAAAGTGGGAGCAATTAGCTAGAGTAGCTCCGTGTAGAGCATTGTAGACATAGAATATTTGCAAAATACATACGACTCTAAATGTGACAGACCCGTTGACTAAACTTCTCTCATGAGCAAAACATGATCATACCTTAGTACTCTTTGGGTGTTAATCACATAGCGATGTGAACTAGATTATTGACTCTAGTAAACCCTTTGGGTGTTTTTCACATGACGATATGAACTATGGATGTTAATCACATACAGATGTGAATATTGGTGTTAAATCACATGGTGATGTGAACTAGATTATTGACTCTAGTGCAAGTGGGAGACTGAAGGAAATATGCCCTAGAGGCAATAATAAAGTTATTATTTATTTCCTTATTTCATGATAAATGTTTATTATTCATGCTATAATTGTATTAACCGGAAACTTAGTACATGTGTGAATACATAGACAAAACATAATGTCACTAGTATGCCTCTACTTGACAGCTTGTTGAATCAAAGATGGTTAAGTTTCCTAGCCATAGACATGAGTTGTCATTTGATCAACGGGATCACATCATTAGGAGAATGATGTGATTGACTTGACCCATTCCGTTAGCTTAGCACTTGATCGTTTAGTATGTTGCTATTGCTTTCTTCATGACTTATACATGTTCCTATGACTATGAGATTATGAAACTCCCGTTTACCAAAGGAACACCTTGTGTGATACCAAATGCCACAACGTAACTGGGTGATTATAAAGGTGCTCTACAGGTGTCTCCGAAGGTACTTGTTGAGTTGGCGTATTTCGAGATTAGGATTTGTCACTCCGATTGTCGGAGAGGTATCTCTGGGCCCTCTCGGTGATGCACATCACTATAAGCCTTTCAAGCATTGTGACTAATGAGTTAGTTGCGGGATGATGCATTACGGAACGAGTAAAGAGACTTGCCGGTAACGAGATTGAACTAGGTATTGAGATACCGACGATTGAATCTCGGGCAAGTAACATACCGATGACAAAGGGAACAACGTATGTAGTTATGCGGTTTGACCGATAAAGATCTTCGTAGAATATGTGGGAACCAATATGAGCATGCACGTTCCGCTATTGGTTATTGACCAGAAACGAGTCTCGGTCATGTCTACATAGTTCTCGAACCCGTAGGTTCCGCACGCTTAAAGTTTGGTGACGATCGGTATTATGAGTTTTGTGTTTTGATGTATCGAAGATAGTTCAGAGTCCCGGATATGATCATGGACATGACGAGGAGTCTCGAAATGGTTGAGATGTAAAGATCGATATATTGGATGACTATGTTCGGACACCGGAATGGTTTCGGATGGCTTCGGGCATATACCGGAGTACCGGGGGGTTACTCGAACACCCCCGGGGATTTATTGGGCCTCATGTGCCCTAAGTAGAGAAGAGGAGGGGCGGCCAGGGCAGGCCGCGCGCCCCTCCCCCCGTAGTCCAAATAGGACAGGAAGGGGGGCGACGCCCCCCCTTTCCTTCCTCTCCTCTCTCCCTTCCTTCCCCCTCCTACTCCAACTAGGAAAAGAGGGAGTCCTACTCCCGGTGGGAGTAGGACTCCTCTCTGGCGCGCCTCCTCCTGGCCGGCCGCCCCCTCCCCCTTGATCCTTTATATACGGGGGCAGGGGGTGCCTCTAGACACAACAATTGATCTCTTGATCTCTTAGCCGTGTGCGGTGCCCCCCTCCACCATATTCCACCTCGGTAATATCATAGCGGTGCTTAGGCGAAGCCCTGCGTCGGTAGCATCATCAACACCTCATCATGCCGTCGTGCTGACGGAACTCTCTCGCAAAGCTCTGCTGGATTGGAGTTCGTGGGACGTCATCGAGCTGAACGTGTGCTGAACTCGGAGGTGTCGTACGTTCGGTACTTGATCGGTCGGATCGTGAAGACGTATGACTACATCAACCGCGTTGTGCTAACGCTTCCACTTTCGGTCTATGAGGGTACGTGGACAACACACTCCCCTCTTGTTGCTATGCATCACCATGATCTTGCGTGTGCGTAGGATTTTGTTTGAAATTACTATGTTCCCCAACAACGATATCATGCATAATTTCTTTGTATAAGGAATGAGGTATTGCACTCACACTAGCACCCATATCACATAAGCCATGATAACAATGATCTCCTATTTTAAAAGAAACAACAGGCATGCCAATAACAGGTCTATGTTTATTTTTAGTGTCGGGTCTAGCAATTCTAGCAGCTTCATCACAGAAGTATATAACATGCCCATCAATATTATCGACCAAGAAATCCTTAACCATAGCGATACTAGGTTCAACTTTAATTTGCTCAGGGGGGTGTAGGTGTTCTAACGTTTTACGAACCACAGTTCAAGCTTTATCATGATCCTATATTCTAACAGGGAAAGGTGGTTTCTCTATATAAGCGGTAGGAACAATATGATCAACATTATAAGTGATAGTCTTTTCTTCAACTTTAATAGGTTCAACTACTTTTACTTCAACGGGAGGATGATATTTAAACCATTTCTCCTTAGGGAGATCAAAATGAGTAGCAAATGATTCACAGAAAGAAGCTACTATCTCAGAGTCAAGTCCATATTTAGTGCTAAATTCACGAAAAGCATCGGTATCCATAAAATATTTAACACAATCAAACTTAGGTGTTATACCTGACTCATTACCTTTGTCGAGTTCCCAATCTTAAGAGTTGTGTTTAATTCTTTCCAATAAATCCCATCTAAATTCAATAGTCTTCATCATAATACAACAAGTACAAGAAGTATCGAGCATGGAGCGATTATTGGGAGAAAGCCGAGCATAATTTTTTTGAATAATAATTTCTTTTGAGAGCTCATGATTGGGGCATGAATATAACATTGACTTAAGCCTCCCCCAAGCTTGAGCGATACTTTCTCCTAGGCGAGGCCAAAAGTTATATATATAATTATGATCATGATGAACCAAATGCATAGGATAAAACTTCTGATGAAATTCCAATTTCAATCGGTTGTAGTTCCATGATCCAATATCATCACATAGACTAAACCATGTCAATGCCTTTCCCTTCAAACATAAAGGGAAGACCTTCTTCTTGATAACATCCTCGGGCATACCTGCAAGCTTAAATAATCCACAAACTTCATCCACATAGATTAGGTGCATATCGGGATGTAATGTTCCATCTTCTGTAAAAGGATTAGCTAGCAGTTTCTCTATCATACCCGAGGGAATTTCAAAGTAAACATTTTCATTAGGTTCAGTAGGTTGAGGAGCAACTCTTTGCTCTTCTGGTCGGGGTGAAGATACCCCGAACAAGCCCCTCAAAGGATTATTTTCCATAGTAATAAGTGATAGTAAATTTCAGCACACTACATAATTTTTTCCTTACCAAATTCCACCTACCAAAGGCACTTCACTCCCCGGCAACGAAGCCAGAAAAGAGTCTTGATGACCCACAAGTATAGGGGATCTATCGTAGTCCTTTCAATAAGTAAGTGTGTCGAACCCAACGAGGAGCAGAAGGAAATGACAAGCGGTTTTCAGTAAGGTATTTTCTGCAAGCACTGAAATTATCGGTAACAGATAGTTTTGTGATAAGGTAATTCGTATCGGGTAACAAGTAACAAAAGTAAACAAGGTGCAGCAAGGTGGCCCAATCCTTTTTGTAACAAAGGACAAACCTGGAGAAACTCTTATATAAAGGAACGCGCTCCCGAGGACACATGGGAACTATCGTCAAGCTAGTTTTCATCATGCTCATATGATTCGCATTCGGTACTTTGATAATTTGATATGTGGGTGGACCGGTGCTTGGGTACTGCCCTTTCTTGGACAAGCATCCCACTTATGATTAACCCCTCCCGCAAGCATCCGCAACTACGAACGAAGAATTAAGGTAAACCTAACCATAACATGAAACATATGGATCCAAATCAGCCCCTTACGAAGCAACACATAAACTAGGGTTTAAGATTCTGTCACTCTAGCAACCCATCATCTCCTTATTACTTCCCAATGCCTTCCCCTAGGCCCAAATAATGGTGAAGTGTCATGTAGTCGACGTTCACATAACACCACTAGAGGAGAGACAACATACATCTCATCAAAATATCGAATGAATACCAAATTCACATGACTACTTATAACAAGACTTCTCGCATGTCCTCAGGAACAAACTTAATTACTCACAAATCATATTCTTGTTCATAATAAGAGGGGTATTAATATGCATAAAGGATCTGAACATATGATCTTCCACTGAATAAACCAACTAGCATCGACTACAAGGAGTAATCAACACTACTAGCAACCCACATGTACCAATCTGAGGTTTTGAGACAAAGATCGGATACAAGAGATGAACTAGGGTTTGAGAGGAGATGGTGTTGGTGAAGATGTTGATGGATATTGATCCCCTCCCGATGAGAGGATCGAGGGTGATGACGGTGGTGACGATTTCCCCCTCCCGGAGGGATGTTTCCCTGGTAGAACAGCTCCGCTGGAGCCCTAGATTGGTTCCGCCAAGGTTCTGCCTCGAGATGGCGGCGCTTCGTCCCGATAGCTTTCTTATGATTTTTCCAGGGCAAAAGAAACCTTATACCAGAAGATGGGCATCGGGTGGCTTCCAGGTGGCCCACGGGGCAGGGAGGCGCGCCCCCCACCCTCGTGGACAGTGGGTGCCCCCCTCTGGTGCTTTCTTTGATCAATATTTTTAATATATTCCAAATTGACTTCCGTGGAGTTTCGGGACTATTGGAGTTGCGCAGAATAGGTCTCTAATATTTGCTCCTTTTCCAGCCCAGAGTTATAGCTGCCGGCATTCTCCCTTTTCATGTAAACCTTGTAAAATAAGAGAAAAAGGCCTAAGTATTGTGACATAATGTGTAGTAACAATCCATAATGGAATAAACATCGATATAAAAGCATGATGCAAAATGGACGTATCAGGCGACGGCGGTCCTGCGCGGCAGCGGAGATCCTGGCACGAGCGGAGGCGAGCTCTGGGCGGCGGCGGCGGCGTTGATGACGAGGCAGCGTGGGCTGACGGTGCCCGCCTGGCCCAGATCTGGGCCCTTTGGGCCCCATCTGGGCCAGGACGGGCCGACGATAGGCGTGGCGTCTGCGGGGCTCTCGGGAGACGGTGGCGATGTGGCTGGCTTGTGGTGGGTGGCGGCTATGGCTGCCGGCGTGCAACAATGCCGCGGCTGGGGCTTTGCGGTCCAGCCATGGGCCCGGCCAGGCCCGGGTGGCTTGGTTTGCCATGGATACGACGTCCGGTCGGCAATCCGCGTCGGTGCGGGAGGCAGAGGCCACTGGCGTGACGGCGGTGGAGACGGTTCCCTCCCGTTCGGCTCCGGTGCTTCGGTCCGTGCTATCTAGGCGCATCTTGCCTCTGCTCTCTTGTCCTCGTGGTGGTGTTCGCAGCAAGACGACGTGGATGGTTCCAAGCCCGTGGTGGCGCGTGCTTGCGGGTGGCAAGACGGTGGTTTGGCTCCGTTCTAGTGGGTGCCGGGTCATGGGGGTGTGGGAGAAATCCCTGCCGGTTCTTCCGGCTCCGATGTGGTGACGTCGGTGGGTGCCGCCATTCCTTCCTGAAGGGTGTCGGTGCTACCCGTCCCCCGCTCCCCTTCTGCGCGCCGGGGGAAACCCTAGGACTTGTCCGAACAGCAGGGTTGTTGGCGTCGTATTCCTTCTTGGAGGTGTTGTTTGGTACGTGGAGGTCCGGTGCCATGACGAGTGGTGGGAACGTAGATGGAGGGCGCAACGGTGGCGGATCATTCATGCTTGTCGAGCTGCTGTTGTTGGCATTTTTTGTCTTCTTCTTTTTTCTTTTGGCTTGTTGTGTCGTTCGCCCAGTCAGTTACCTTGTGATCGATGTTCGTGCTTTATAATATAAAGCAGGGGAACCCTATTTCGTCTAAGAAAAAAAGGTCGGATTTGTAAAAAAATTGATGAACTTCAAAAAATGTTTTTTTGTCAATGTTTACTAATTTCGCTCATAAGATTTTGATATTGTCGTCCTCGTTGTTACCACATGAGATTATGAGAGATCTCATGGTTATGCAAAGGTTACTCTACACCGACAAAATTGACACACCAATGGTTTTTGAATATGTTTGGTCACCTAGTGGACCAGGCCAACTCCTATGCTAGCAGAGGTGAAGAGAGAAGTCTATGGGCATCGGTAGACGCTTTCACTTCCAATGATCCATTTCTCATTGATCCAAGCCTTTTGAGTTCCGTCCGATCATGATACCTAGTCCCAAGCTGTAGAAGGTCCCTCAGAGGGTGTGCGTCTCTCTCTCCATTGGAGGATTTTATATGCTACCTGTCCTTGAAAAATGACCAAGCTAGACTACCCTTGAGGTGGTAGGTAGGAGAGACAAGGTAGTTAATTTGTGATCCACCAGTCCATGGTGGGATGAAATATGAAAGAGGGCATTGTGCATGCGGAAGTACTTTTCTGCTCTCGAGCTCAAATGAGCTCGGTGAACAATTTTTTGGGAGAAACATTGGATCATCTGTGGTGATTTCAATCAAATATACGAGGCGAGAGAGAAGAACAATCTCAACCTCAATAGGAGGTTGATGGGCCGGTTCAGGGCGGCCATCAACAGAGCGGGGCTTCGTCAGCTAAAGAGCAGCAACCGCAAGTACACCTGGAGCAATGAGCGCGACAATCCAACCCTAGTGGGCATCGACAAATTCTTCTACAACATGCCATGGGAAACCATCTTTCCCCTGACCATGCTCATGGCCGCTTCCACCGCCTGCTCCGACCATTGCATGCTGGTGCTGTCTGAGGCGGCCGGACCTCGACGGCGCAAGTGCTTCAAGTTTGAGTCCTTCTGGCCGCGCTTCCCGCGCTTTGCAGAAACGGTGACCGCGGCCTGGGCACGGCCGGTGGCTACCTCATGTGCGTTCACCCGCCTCCACGTCAAGCTTGCCCGCACGACCAAGGATCTTCGCATCTGGAGCCAAGGTCTCTTCGGTGACGCAAGGGTGCAGTTCCATATGGCCTGTGAGGTCATCTTGCGTCTCGACGAGGCCCAGGAAAGGCGCCAGCTCTCTCCAGCCGAGCGTGATCTGCGTAGAAGCCTCAAGCTCAGATTGCTGGGGCTGGCAGCAATCGAGAGATGCAGGAAGAGGCAGGCCTCCAGGCTCACCTGGCTGCGCTCCGGCGATGCCCCAACAAAGTTCTTCATGGCAAAAATCTGCTCACGGAAGAGAAACAACTTCATTCACTCTCTGAAGGTCAATGACTCAATCGCTACGGCACACAGCGAAAAAGAAGAAGCAATTCACAACCACTTCGCCAGCATCCTTGGGACTACAAAGCAACGATCGTCTACGATAAACTAGGATCAAATTCACATGCCAACAATTCAAAGTGGTGGTTTGGACAACCCTTTTTCAGAGGAAGATGTGTGGGCGGCGATTCAGGCATCTCCGGCAAAGAAATCCCCCGGACCGGACGGCTTCAACGCACCTTCTTCAGATCGTGCTGGTAGATAGTCAAAGATGATGTCATGCAGGCCTTCAACCAGTTCTACAACCTGGCGGGCAACAACTTTTGGCTTGCTCAACTCGGCAATCGTAGCCCTAATCCCCAAGAAAGACGGCGCGAACAGCATCAACGACTACCGTCCGATTAGCCTGATACACTCCATCGCCAAGCTAGTCTCCAAGGTGCTATCGATCAGGCTAGCCCCGATCGTCCAACGCATCATTTCGCCGGCCGAGACAGCTTTTCTGAAAACAAGATGCTTACACGACAGCTTCGTCTACATCCAAAATTGCATCAAAGCTCTACACCGGAAAAAGACGCCGGGTGTTTTCTCAAGTTAGATATCTCCAGGGCCTTCGATAATGTATCGTGGGAGTACCTTCTTGAGCTAATGGTGAAACTAGGGTTTAGTGCGAGGTGGAGGGATTGGATCACCATGCTGCTCGCCACCTCATCGTCGGCCTTCCTCCTCAACGGCGTCCCCGGCCAAACTATCATGCATCGGTGTGGCCTACGGCAGGGCGACCCCCTGTCGCCGCTTTTGTTCATCCTTGCGATCGATCCCATCCATCGCCTTCTTAAAGCGGCTGAAGAAGAGCTCCACATTACGCCGGTGCCAGGCAGGGAGATCAAATTTAGGGTTAGCTTATACGCGGACGACGCCGTCATGTTTGCAAACCCCATTAGGGAAGAGATCGACTACCTTATGGACTTGCTTGAGAGCTTCGGCGACGCCACGGGCCTGAAGATAAACAACATCAAGTCAACGGCAACTCCGATTTGCTGTCAAGACATTGATCTCAGCATGGTACTCCAGTCTTTTGGGGGACCGATCATGCAATTCCCGATCAGATACCTAAGGCTTCCTCTCACAACTGGCCGGCTTAGGCTAGTGCATCTTCAGTTCATCCTAGATAGAATTAGGGCTAGATTAGCAGGCTGGAAAGGGAAAATGCTCTCCATGGCCGGGCGCAGGGTGCTCATCCGATGCGTCCTCACAGCCATGCCAACGTTTGCACTGACAGCTCTTAAAATCCCAGTAAAGCTGTTGAAAGAGATAGACAAATGTAGACGCCGATTCCTCTGGGGCCACGATCAGGAGCTCACCGGCGGCAGCTGCAAGGTGAACTGGGCGCGGGTTTGCTCCCCGATCGAGCATGGTGGCCTTGGCATCCTCGATCTGACCAAATTCAGCCGCGCCCTCCATCTACGCTGGCTCTGGCATGCATGGAAAATCCCGGAGCGCCCGTGGGCAGGAACAGAGCTGCCATGTGATGCCTTCGACCATGCCCTTTTTAGTGCGGCCACAACGGTGTCTATTGGCAATGGCAAGACGGCCAGCTTCTGGCACTCGGCTTGGATCAATTCATCTCCGCTGAAGCTACTCCACCCCAACCTCTTCAAGCACTCCAGAAGGAAGAATAGATCGGTGGCGCAGGCACTACTCGAAGACCGCTGGGTTTCTGACCTTGCGCATGGCGACGCTGGCTCTATAGCATAGGAGGCGCTCGATTTGCACCGCCGGCTGCAATCGTACCACCTTCAGGAAGACAGCCAAGACCAGATCGCCTGGACGATTGAGGCATCCGGGAAGTACACGGCGCACTCAGCCTACCGCGCCCAATTCCAGGGCTCCGTGCAGACTCAGTTTCGCGAGCTCATATGGAGCACCCGGGCGCCTGCAAAGCTCAAGATCTTCGCCTGGCTGCTACACCAAAACCGGCTCTGGTGCAACGATAGGTTGCAGCGGCGAGGATGTCCAAACAATTATTTCTGTCAGCTTTGCCTCCGCAACCTCGAAAGCTCAGAGCATTTGTTCTGGCATTGCCCCATTGCAAAGGAAACCTGGAACTCCATTGCAACATGGACGTGCTGCCGCGCGCTAAGACAGGAAGCATGGATCGGCAACGCAGGATCCCTGGACAGGTTCAGAGCTATGTCAGATGCAACGCCGCCTGCTCACAGGAAAGCGATCAAGTCGCTGGCAATGCTTGCCCTTTGGCAGATATGGCAGGAGAGGAATCACTGCACTTTTAGGGCAAAAGAGGCCAAGGTGGAGGACATTATCAACGAGATCAGGAGAGGACTAAGCCTCTGGCAACAAGCCGGCCTCAAGTCGGTTCAGAGCCCCTTCGGGGACCAGTCGGGAGAGTAGGCTAGCGACTTGTGCCTTGGGGCACTTTGTTCTTTTTCTATCATTCTTCTTCTTACTATCCTTGATCTTCGGATCTTCACCTTATCGCTTTGTCATCTGCTCCCTGCTTATGATCAATGAAACACCAGTCTTGGCTGGTCCTTAAAAAAAAAGGTCTAAGTGCTTGCAAAAATTCGTCATGGAATCACATTCCTGTAAGGAGTGGCAAAAAAAATTCAATGCTCCAAAATGCTTTTGAAAGTACTCCCTCTGTAAATTAATATAAGAGCATTTAGATAACTAAAGTAGTGATCTAAACGCTCTTATATTAGTTTACAGAGGGAGTAGCATTTTTAAAGTATTGATTTTTTTTCCACGCCTTCTAGAAATGTGATTTCAAGACGTATTTTTGCAAGCACTTAAAACTTTTGTCAATGTTTCTTTCAAAAAATTGGAATTTTTGAACTTTTCAATTTTGTTTTGATTTTACTGTTCACCCGAGCTCAAATCCGCGTCCGCATGCATGGTCCTAGTGTCTCTTCACATAATCTATTTTTTCTCTTGAGGCTTTATCTCTATATTTTCTCTTCTTTAACTTGTAGAGCATGGTAAATTGCTTGTGGTTTTGTTGACTTGACTTTGACAATTCACAAAGCATATGCCATTTAGGACAGGGAGAGATCCCCATGTAAGATTAACAATTTCCACAAAATGTTGTATGAAAGTACTCTCATGGACAATATCCATTTGAGGTATTTGATTCCTATCTTGTGGGCACACATGCATGGAATATTTGCTAGTTTATGCTGCAAACATGAAGATGCATGTATGCAAAATGCATGCATGAGGCCGATCGAGTTGAGACACGAGCAAAAAGAACCTGCGTGCAGAATTGCATACCACGTATGCTTTAGTGGTATCGTTCAGTCACCTGCATGATTTTGTATCTATTGAAGGTCTTGCGGCATCTCTTCTTCAGAGCTGTAGGCGCCACAGGCCGGCAGGCCGATGGTCAAGTCAACAGTGCAATGTCGCTCCCGCTCGTCGTCTTCTCCCCAGCCCCGACCCCGCCGAGGAGGAGCGGCAAACAGAGCATGGTGCTTGATGGTCCTCACCGGGTACCAGGTGATCTGTCGACGGCGTCGAGAGTACTGAGGATGACATCCACGATCGACGACGGGTGCACTGCTCTGCTGACCCCAAAACCAGCAATTCAATGTGTAAACGAAGGTGGCTAGCTCTTGTCCGATGCAGAACTGCGGGCTCGTTGCCAACAGTTCAATTCAAACCGCTATTCAGTGTAGCTAGCAGCTAATCAGCTAGCACACCAGAGGTCGAGAGCCAGCGGGAGGGTCCACTTTTTTTCTACGGTCAAGGCACAGCCCGTCAGCTAGCACACCAGAGGTCGAGAGCCAGCGAGAGATCTCGTTGATGTTCACAGCTCAGTATGCTAGTAGACGCTACGGTAGGGACGCGCTAATCTGCGTCGGAAGGTTTGAACATGGAGTACGCAAGGCTGCAATGGTCAAGGTCGCCACGGAGACCGCCAGCTACAGGTCTCACGGTCACGGGCAGAATTCTGAAAGACTGCAAGCGCGCGCGCACACCTGCTCTCTACTTTTGTTAAGGTTCAGGGCACGTCATGTCATCGTGTAGTACGCCGTCGCCACGCAGGCTGCGCGTCAGAATGACTGTAGAATACCGATCCGGTGAGGCGGCGACCGGTGCGACGTGACTGTTTTCTTCTTCAAGTAAGTATAAACAACGGCTTGGTCAGTTCGGCGTTCAATTGTTAACGCCGGTTTACACCAGATAAGCTCGGAGATTTGGCGAGTGATGATTGATTTAGTCGGTCAAAATAGAGGGATTTAATCAGTCACGGTCTGCTGGTGCGTGTGACGCCAGATCATCATACATGCATTTTAATCGAATCAATCAAAGAGAGTAGTCCCCCCGCAAAAAAAAAAAAAAAAAAAAATCAAAGAGAGTAGTCCGTGCGCTCGTGAAAGTTCAGGTGCAGCGACCGCTCTCTAAATAAATCAGAGACGTCGCGTCCGCGGTGCGTGGCAGCTAGCGTGGGTCGCACACGCACGCTTCGCTTTCGTGACGAGCTCCAAAGTCTCGGGTGTTCTCGTCCCGGTTCTCACTCGTACCAATGGCCGATCAGGTTTTGTCATCGTCGTGTACCGGACCGGGGCTTATAATTAGTTGAGCGATGTGACGGCGACACTGGGGATGATCTAGGTTAGCGTGTGCACGGACGAGGCCTCGCTGCTTGTTGTCGACGGCTACGGAAGAGGACAAGGGAGCCGGCGTGCCCGTTGGCTGTCCCGTTGAATCTACGGCTGGAGGGGGCACAAGCAGACGAGTTTTCTGCTTGATTTGCTAGGATCGATTAGGGCAATGGTGCTATTTTGAGAGTGTCATATCGGATAAACTTTGAGAGGAGGAGAAATAAAGTTATAAAAAAATATGTTTTCTTTTATTTAAGAAATGATCTTTTAGTATAATGTGTCTCATCATGTTTTTAGGAATACCTGGTTACTGAAGATAAGACTAAAAGATAATTTATTTTAACACCACTAATTGTTTGCTACTGTGGACAGGGCTTGGCAAGACTTGTCACACAGTAAGGACCTATTTCTGATTCCCAGGATTGCAGAAACATAGAAATAGAAAAAAAAACTTAATGTTACGATGGCATGTTCATTTTAATCGTACATAATTTTGTTTCCATCACGGAATTGCAAAAGCATATATGAATAGAGAAAAAAAACTTAGGGTTACGATGGTAGCCCACTTCAATAACATATAATTTTGTTTGCGTTAAAGTGGATTTGATTTCAACACGGGTAAAACAAAAAATTCTTTCCGAAGATGTCAGCGGATGGGAACAATTATGTGCAAGCGACGGGCTCCAACGAGAAAGAGTAGGGCATAGGAGATGGCGGCACCTTGAGTCCCATGAGCCGGTCTGTGTCACATGTCCTATTCTACCTCGCGGGCGACCGGAGCAACATTTCGAGGGGCGCAGTCGGCCGTTGGAGATCACGATGCATGTAACAATACGGACTTGGTGATTTGGAAATGATGTGTCAGGTTGTGGAATCAATTTTATGTGTATTGTTTGGTCACGATATGCGGACGCGTCGATGGGCATTTTGGGGCAGGATTTTTGTGTTTCTGGTTGTAGATGCTCTTAGATACAAATGTGGTGCTTACATCAAGTTGTGGACAGTCGAGTCTTTGGATCCTAGATGCAACCATTTGGAAATGTTTACATGGGTAGTGTGGTGCTTACATCAACTTGTGGATAGTCGACTCTTTAGATCCTAGGTGCAACCATTTGGAAATGGTAGCCTGGGCTATTTCACTATCCCGGGTGTTGCCCTTTCAACCAAGAAGATGTCGGCGTAAAGCTAATCAACTTATAGCATATTTGGTTCGTGGGAATTTGAGATGGAGAAATGGGAGTTGAGGGGTAAGAAAACCAAAGTTCCACTGAGTGATTAGAGTGAATGAAATGCGAGTTGAGGTGTCAATTCCAACTGATTTCTCTCCATGGGACCCTATTAATTGGTGGCCAGGTGTTCAATCCACATTAATTCACATCATATACCAAATAAGAGAAAGTGATTAAACCCTAGGTCCAGTACTTTGGATCGGATGGCGATGGTGTCATGGTGTCATTCCCCTTCATGAAGGCACTATCTTGCTTGCTCGCAGCGTCCCTAGTGTTGAACATCATGCTTATTTTGCTTGCCTCTCTAGTTCCGCGCTTGGTTGCTTTAACTGTGGTGTATCTCTGTTCGGGCCGAGCATCCCTTGTCTCTCTGCTTTGGGAACCATGTCCTGCCTTCTTACGTTCGTGCCATGTGTTTTATCCTACTTTGTACTCATTTTATTTTCTTCTATCAATGAAAAGTTACAAAGTTTTGCATATTCTTGAAAAAGAATGTAAAGAAAAACCTATTTCCCTGGTCTAATCCTTTCAAAAATGTCTCATGTAAACTCGTATTCCCTGCCCAAAGGTTACATTATAGAAATCAATGAAAGGCCCCTAAAAAACAGAAATTAATGAAAGGCTTAACTTTTTTATTTTGTTTATGAAAATCTTCCAGAATTTTAGAACTTTGCAACAAATATGGTTGCCATGATGCATAGGCCGGACGAGTTCTTTTCTTTTAGAAAATAGAAGTTGAACTGTTGGTACATTTCTGGCGGTTGATTGGCTTATCTAATGCCAATCCGTGATCGATGTGTTAGCAAAGGATGATTTGCCCGGTGGTTGCTCGTGACTTCTCAAAAGAAAAAAGAGGATAACGTTTGCTCGTGACTAGGTGACTTGTCTTGCCTAACTTCCTTTCCCGTACTTTAAAATTTCCATGGAAAGGTTGGGCTTCCTTGATCCGTGCATTACACACGAGCAAGCTGACGTAGTTGCAAGTACATAGCTCCATATCCACACACACACATATATAAATAACTCATCTGAATGATCTCCTGCATCAGGCAAACTAGGGCTATGTAACATGCTTGTTTAGATTGCTTACCTGAATCTAGTTTAGCACTACTGACTACTCTGTTTTTTTATCAAAAAAAAAAACTACTCTGTTATTCACATTGAATAATTTGAATGCAAGTCAACACATAGGTTCAGAAGAAAAGAGAGCCTGTGCTGGGGTAAATTGACTCTCTGTTCTGGAGTTTTTCTTTAAACATTAATCATCTCTTCTTCGAATGATTGCACATGTATTCAACAAGGAAACCCCTTTCCAACTTGTACCATGTCAAATGATAATCAAGATTTTTAGCTTACCAATACAGTAGTCCAGTTCAGTTCTGTTAACAGAAAACATCTCCCTTAACTCCCATCAGTTCAGTTTAGCTGTAATTCAATTGATGCAACATGTAGCAGTTTTTATTTTGTGTAATGGCTCTATGTAGTTAATGTTTTTTCTGATATAAATATGGTGTTTGTTCTATATTTTTTTTGACATAACCAGTCATTTAACCTTCTGTCAGATTGTGCACTTTAGTACATCTTTGCCTACAAGTGTTTCTCTGTGTTGTATTTTCAGAATTTTGGCAAGTTCCGAGTGCTAATTCTTCTCTTTTTGGTTACTAGCTTGTACTTTGAGTTGAAGAAGCAAGTGTTCACCCCTTGTTCTTTGCACTGCTGCTGGAGTTGTGATGATGATCTTCCGGGTGGATTCTCTCACTTTCAGTTCTTATAGAATTATTCTGAATGGTTGAATAAGAGGTACACATTTGATATGGAAACTAACACTGTGAAGATGATTTGATCTGCAGAATTTTCTTCTCTTTGTTTTCTTGGTTTAGTAAATCATGGCGTCTTTCACTATTTCTTTCAGTAGTGGGTCGTGGATTACAGATTATTGTTTCTCTTGATCAGCATCCGAACAAAGGCTGTCCTTACTAATTGTATTCTACTTGTCAACTTTGTTGCCCAAATATTTAAATGTTAGCTTAAGTGATGGAACAAAGAATTCTTGTTGCTGGTATGAACTCTGAACATGCAAATGCTGTCTATGATGATCTGATTCATGTGAATTTTCTAGTCCATAATGGTCACCAAATAGTAGCATCCAACTGCTTAGCTCTAGCTTGTCAATGACATTGTATTCTGTTTTTTTTGTTATTAGCGTATCCTCCGTTGTCAACCAGCACCGACGGTTGAGTTGAAGACCACCTTTAAGTTCTAATGGGCCTTCAGACTGTTCAATCTTGACAAGAAATATGAGCTGCTAATTCTTGAAGAAAAGGTGTAGCCTATGTACTGCAATTGAACATCTTGAACAAATGAGAAAAGTTCATCTAGGGTGTAGCTTATGTACTGCAATTGATGTATTGATACAGACGGAAATGGAGTATGTTATGTGCTGTTATTGCCTCTGTACATGTGAGATTATGTGTTGTCATTGCCTCTGGACATGTGGGATCACGTATTGTTATTGCCTCTGGATATACTCAGCTGACAATTTCATGTATGAATTATGTGGGCATGCAGTAGCCCACATAATACCACTTATATTATGTGGATAGCCCACTTAGTCCCACTTAATTACGTGGGCTAACCCGGCACGATGTGGGACGCCCGCATGTCGTCCCACTTGCAGGCTGAGCTATGTTTGTCACTTCAGCTCTTTTAGTTTGACAAGTATACAGTATATTGTGCTTTTTTTAAACAACGGTTTGCATATTTGATGCTATACCAAGGGCCAGAGTCTGTACTTTCTCAAAGAACAGATACAGTTCCAGCAGAAATCAGAAAAAACGATCGTGAAAAGGACGTCGGCGGTGCCGCATGCACCGCGCCGGCCGGCAGACAGACGCGGGTGGCACGACCGACGGCAACTCGTTGCACATATTCCTCACGATTCACCCACACGAAAACCGCGGGCATATTATGGTGGTGTAGTATCGACCGACGACGAGACGACAGGTCCCCTCTCGCTCTCATGGCCTCTCTCGCTCCCATCCCGAGCGCGTCTCCGTCGGCCCCGGCCCACGGCCGCCGTCTTTTTGACATTCTCCTCCACTGACCGGGAAGCGTCTCCCAAAGCGTTCAAACTCTTTGCAACTGGCGAGTCTCCTCCACTCCACTCGCTTTGTGTACCTCCTTTCTAGCCGGCAACATGGGTGCATATACCTTGTTTGCTCACGCACGCCGGCCGTCTACTGGAAACGGCGGCAACGCTGGCCACGTCGACAGATGAATACACACAGACTGGCCCACTCAGGCCAGACCCCTCGCACTTGTATGAAATGCAGGAAGGAATGTACGTATATACTTAATGAACTCGTTCGTATACGTACGTGTCACGTGCATGTCATGTGTATGTCCAGCCGGCCAGGCTAGCTTGAAAGGGACATCGTCCATATATAAACTTTTAGCTGTCATCGTGGTATAGTAAAATTTGCACCTGGCCAAGAAACGCACTGGCATGTGTCGTATTCTGAGTCTCTGATGTAACTTTGATTTTACTTCTCTGCTTTTTACCACCCCACTTAGATCGATCAACCCACCGGCTACTCACCGCGTCAGTCAAGGCCGGAGTTGATCGAGGCGAGATCTGCTGGTTCGCCACAAAGTTTGACTTCCATGGTCGGAAACTAAAGCTATGTACAACCCCCCACAAAACTAAGACCTTGATTGGAAAACCGGGAAATTAAAGCATGGCATTTGTGATCAAGTGACTAATTTTCTAACTCATCTTACCCTGCTCACGGGGCGCCTTTAGTCTGCCGTGCGTGCACTGACCTGGCTAGCTAACTAGATTATTATGTACTAGTGCGCTAGTTTTTTTTTTTTTTTTTTTGCGGGGCTAGTGCGTTAGTTTCCTTTCATTTATATACGAATGTCGGTGTGTGTCTAGTCCGCGATCGAGCGTGCAATGTTTTCTTCGTTTTGTGGACTTCCGAGTTGAGTTACATGCATGCATGTACTTTGAGAACGTTGAAATTTGAGACCAACTTTTGTACTCGTGGGTTGGGACGTCACCTCAGATAATACAAGCGTGCGCGCGTTCAAGGATAAGGATTGAAGCGTGACGTTTTGGACATATGATGCTGAATAGTTAAATACATTCTTCGCTATCTTTTTTTTTTTGACAAAGACTAAATTTTATTAAGTCAAAATGAAGCATCAAGTGGATACAAACACAATGAGTACACATCCGCCTATGCATAATTAAGATGCACACAATCAACACCAACACATTCATATACGAGCGAGAACATACAAAATTACAGTCCTTTTAAAGTCTGCAAAAGAAAAATCCCCAATCGGGAATTTTGAACACAATATGGTCCTTTTGCTTAGCAACAAGCTCTCCCGGTGATGGACTTGAGTACGTCAACGCAAGACATCTAGAAGAAAAGAAAATAAAGGGTGATTTCATCGGTGCCTCACATAGTTGCAAGTGGTTTTTTGTGAATGACATGTCACCAGGTGATCTAGAACATGGTATGCACTATACACTACTCCGAACCTGTTTGGTTATATATGGGGAGAAAAATAGTACAATAAGGATTACAATACAAGCATCCATGTTTGAATAAGGATACCAAATAGGTATGCCATGGAGTCCCGGATTGTATCGTCCCAACGAATAATGAGGACAAAACTAGGCAAGATGCTCTAAATTCCCAGGGTTTTCATCTACAAAGTATGTCTTGTCTAAAATATCTCCTGGTTGTGGAGCTTGTCCAACTTGGGTCTTCTTGTAGTGTATTGGCCTCCTTATATATGGCTGGAGAGGTGGTGCTAGATTCGAAGTCCTTCCTGGATTTGTCTATTTTCTTCCTCACCAAGTGATATATGCTCGCCAAGTTTGAATGCATACATGCAAGGTATGCCCTAAAATCCAAGTCAGCCGCGAAGCCAAGGTTCGTCTAACCCATATGGACCCATAGAGTATTCCATATATACATATGACATATAATACACCATGTATAACTATCTATCGACAAAAACCCCTAGTGGATGACGAATGAAATGGCAAGTCGGGGGATCAACTCTGAGGACTATGGTGCCACCTTGTTTCCCACTCCCAAGGGTTAAAAACCATTCGGTTTGGCATTAAGCTCCTAAACCTTGGATCCAATGTCATTGGCACTGACCCCTGAATCATAGTTACAATCGTGAAATTGCTTAGCCCGTACGGTGCATAATGACTTAGTTTTTTTGTGACGAGGTATCCTTATACTGACCTAGCAAGTTCCATGTCAAAAATGATGGCTATGAGTAAACAGTTAGATTTGTGTAAAATTTTGGATCAACTTCCCAAAATGGTTTTTTTCCACGATTGGTATTAGTTTCTATCATAATTATATATTATTTTCATCATGAATACAACATGAGATTATGGGGTATCTCATGGCTATGTTTTCATATTAAAGATAGTAGGATATGTACATGGGCTTTGTGCAAAGGTCATTCTACGTCGGCAAAGTTGACACACTAACTTTCTTCGAATATTTTGGTCACCTAGTTGACCAGACAAACTCCTATGTTAGGAGAGGTTATGAGAGAATTCGTCGGGCATCCGTCGACTCATCCACTTCCAATGCTCCCTTCTTTTTATCGATCCGAGCCTTTTGAGTTCTCTTGGATCCTGATACCTACTCCCAAGCCTTAGAGGGTCCCTTGGAGGGTGTGCCATCCCCTTGAGTTTATTCAAGTGAGAGTGAACGGAGTACATGCCCATTGGGGGATCTTATATGCTAGGGGACTACCCTTGAGGTGGTAGGTAGGAGAGATAAGGTAGTTAGTTTGCGATCCAATATTGTGGGATAGGAAAAAGGGTGGTCTATGGTCCATAGTTTCTCTTAACCTAATGTGCTTCGTTATCTTGAGACTTTATCTCTATAATTATCCCTTTATCTTCTTCTCTTCTTTAACTTCTAGACAATGATAAATTATTGGGGGTTTTGTTGAGTTGACTTTGACAATCCCACACATATGCCATGTAGGATAAGGTGAGATCCCGGGTAGGATTAACAACTTCCACACTATATATTATGAAAATACTTTCTAAGATAAAACACACAAACAATTTACATATTCAAATGCAAATATTTTTCTATGTGCATTCTGTATGTTACACGCCAGTTGCGACCTTGTGACAATGTTTACCCAATTAAAAGTCTTGTCACATTTTACTCCCCCCTTCCCCCCCCCCCCCCCCCCCCCCTCCCCCGGGCAACCACACCTTTTTTAAACACGAGGATGGGACCCCGAAGGTCCAAGAACTGGATCTATATGTACAAATAAAATTGTTACAACACAATGCAAATCACCCCAGAAAGAAACAATATATAACCAAGTTCTCCCCTATTTCAAATATGATCTGGAGGAGACAAAAAACTGCAGCTAAATTTTTACCCTTTAAGTTGCCTTCCCTTGCTATTGTTGGGGAATGTTGCAGAAAATTAAAAAATTTTCTACGGTTTCACCAAGATCCATCTATGAGTTCATCTAAGCAACGAGTCAAGGGAGTGAGTTTGCATCTACATACCACTTGTAGATCGCGTGCGGAAGCGTTCGAGGGAGCGGTGATGATGGAGTCGTACTCGACGTGATTCAGATCACCGATGACCAAGTGCTGAACGGACAGCACATCCGCGTTCAACACACGTGCGGTACGGGCGACGTCTCCTCCGTCTTGATCCAGCAAGGAGGAAGGAGAGGTTGAGGAAGACAGCTCCACCGGCAGCACGACGGCGTGGTGTTGGTGGAGAAGCAGCACTCCGACAGGGCTTCGCCAAGCTCGTGACGGAGAAGGAGAGGTGTTGGGGAGGGGAGGGGCTGCGCCTTGGCTTGTGTATGCAGCCCTCCCCTCACCCCTCTATTTATAGGGGAAGGGGCAAGGGGGCCGGCCCCTCTAGATGGGATCTAGAGGGAGGGCGGCGGCCAGGGAGGGGGGACTTGCCCCCAAGCAAAGGGGGCGTCCCCTCTAGGGTTTCCCCCCAACCCTAGGCGCATGGGCCCAAGGGGGGGGGGCCAGCCCTCCAGGGGCTGGCTCCTGCCCCACGCAGCCCATGTGCCCCCCGGGAGGGGTGGCCCCTCCCGGTGGACCCCTGGAACCCTTCCGGTGGCCCCGGTACAATACCGATATGCCCCCGAAACTTTCCGGTGTCCGTTTGACAACTTCCCATATATAAATCTTTACCTCCGGACCCTTCCGGAACTCCTCGTGACGTCCGGGATCTCATCCGGGACTCCGAACAACATTCGGTATTCACATACAAGTCTTCCTAATAACCCTAGCGTCACCGAACCTTAAGTGTGTAGACCCTACGGGTTCGGGAGACATGCAGACATGACCGAGACGGCTCTCAGGTCAATAACCAACAGCGGGATCTGGATACCCATGTTGGCTCCCACATGCTCCTCGATGATGTCATCGGATGAACCACGATGTCGAGGATTCAAGCAACCCCGTATACTATTCCCTTTGTCAATCGGTACGTTACATGCCCGAGACTCGATCGTCGGTATCCCAATACCTCGTTCAGTCTCGTTACCGGCAAGTCACTTTACTCGTACCGTAATGCATGATCCCGTGACCAAGCACTTGGTCACTTTGAGCTCATTATGATGATGCATTACCGAGTGGGCCCAGAGATACCTCTCCGTCATACGGAGTGACAAATCCCAGTCTCGATCCGTGTCAACCCAACAGACACTTTCGGAGATACCTGTAGTGTACCTTTATAGTCACCCAGTTACGTTGTGACGTTTGGTACACCCAAAGCACTCCTACGGTATCCGGGAGTTACACGATCTCATGGTCTAAGGAAGAGATACTTGACATTGAAAAAACTCTAGCAAAACGAACTACACGATCTTGTGCTATGCTTAGGATTGGGTCTTGTCCATCACATCATTCTCCTAATGATGTGATCCCGTTGTCAATGACATCCAATGTCCATAGTCAGGAAACCATGACTATCTGTTGACCAACGAGCTAGTCAACTAGAGGCTCACCAGGGACGTATTGTGGTCTATGTATTCACACATGTATTACGATTTCCGGATAATACAATTATAGCATGAATAAAAGACAATTATCATGAACAAGGAAATATAATAATAATGCTTTTATTATTGCCTCTAGGGCATATTTCCAACAGTCTCCCACTTGCACTAGAGTCAATAATCTAGTTACATTGTGATGAATCGAACACCCATAGAGTTCTGGTGTTGATCATGTTTTGCTCGCGAGAGAGGTTTAGTCAACGGATCTGCGACATTCAGATCCGTATGTACTTTGCAAATATCTATGTCTCCATCTTGAACATTTTCACGGATGGAGTTGAAACGACGCTTGATGTGCCTGGTCTTCTTGTGAAACCTGGGCTCCTTGGCAAGGGCAATAGCTCCAGTGTTGTCACAGAAGAGTTTGATCGGCCCCGACGCATTGGGTATGACTCCTAGGTCGGTGATGAACTCCTTCACCCAAATAGCTTCATGCGCTGCCTCCGAGGCTGCCATGTACTCCGCTTCACATGTAGATCCCGCCACGACGCTCTGCTTGCAGCTGCACCAGCTTACTGCTCCACCATTCAACATATACACGTATCCGGTTTGTGACTTAGAGTCATCCAGATCTGTGTCGAAGCTAGCGTCGACGTAACCCTTTACGGCGAGCTCTTCGTCACCTCCATAAACGAGAAACATGTCCTTTGTCCTTTTCAGGTACTTCAGGATATTCTTGACCGCTGTCCAGTGTTCCTTGCCGGGATTACTTTGGTATCTTCCTACCAAACTTACGGCAAGGTTTACATCAGGTCTGGTACACAGCATGGCATACATAATAGATCCTATGGCTGAAGCATAGGGGATGACACTCATCTCTTCTTTATCTTTTGCCGTGGTCGGGCATTGAGCCGAGCTCAATCTCACACCTTGCAATACAGGCAAGAACCCCTTCTTAGACTGATCCATTTTGAACTTCTTCAAAATCTTATCAAGGTATGTGCTTTGTGAAAGACCTATGAGGCGTCTCGATCTATCTCTATAGATCTTGATGCCTAATATATAAGCAGCTTCTCCAAGGTCCTTCATTGAAAAACACTTATTCAAGTAGGCCTTAATGCTGTCCAAGAATTCTATATCATTTCCCATCAAGAGTATGTCATCTACATATAATATGAGAAATGCTACAGAGCTCCCACTCACTTTCTTGTAAACGCAGGCTTCTCCGTAAGTCTGCATAAACCCAAACGCTTTGATCATCTCATCAAAGCGAATGTTCCAACTCCGAGATGCTTGCACCAGCCCATAAATGGATCGCTGGAGCTTGCATACTTTGTTAGCATTCTTAGGATCGACAAAACCCTCCGGCTGCATCATATACAGTTCTTCCTTAAGATGCCCGTTAAGGAATGCCGTTTTGACGTCCATCTGCCATATCTCATAATCATAGTATGCGGCAATTGCTAACATGATTCGGACGGACTTAAGCTTCGCTACGGGAGAGAAAGTCTCATCGTAGTCAATCCCTTGAACTTGCCGATAACCCTTAGCGACAAGTCGAGCTTTATAGATGGTGACATTACCATCCGCGTCCGTCTTCTTCTTAAAGATCCATTTGTTTTCTATCGCTCGCCGATCATCGGGCAAGTCAGTCAAAGTCCATACTTTGTTTTCATACATGGATTCTATCTCGGATTTCATGGCTTCAAGCCATTTGTTGGAATCTGGGCCCGCCATCGCTTCTTCATAGTTCGAAGGTTCACCGTTGTCTAACAACATGATTTCCAGGACAGGGTTGCCGTACCACTCTGGTGCGGAACGTGTCCTTGTGGACCTACGAAGTTCAGTAGCAACTTGATCAGAAGTACCTTGATCATCATCATTAATTTCCTCTCCAGTTGGAGTAGGCATCACAGGAACATTTTCCTGAGCTGCACTACTATCCTGTTCAAGAGGTAGTACTTCATCGAGTTCTACTTTCCTCCCACTTACTTCTTTCGAGAGAAACTCTTTTTCTAGAAAGGATCCGTTCTTGGCAACAAAGATCTTGCCCTCGGATCTTAAGTAGAAGGTATACCCAATGGTTTCTTTAGGGTATCCTATGAAGACGCATTTTTCCGACTTGGGTTCGAGCTTTTCAGGTTGAAGTTTCTTGACATAAGCATCGCATCCCCAAACTTTTAGAAACGACAGCTTAGGTTTCTTCCCAAACCATAATTCATACGGTGTCGTCTCAACGGATTTAGACGGTGCCCTATTTAAAGTGAATGTAGCTGTCTCTAGAGCGTATCCCCAAAATGATAGCGGTAAATCGGTAAGAGACATCATAGATCGCACCATATCCAATAGAGTGCGATTACGACGTTCGGACACACCGTTACGCTGAGGTGTTCCAGGCGGCGTGAGTTGTGAAACGATTCCACATTTTCTTAAGTGTGTACCAAATTCGTGACTTAAATATTCTCCTCCACGATCCGATCGTAAGAATTTTATCTTTCGGTCACGTTGATTCTCTACTTCATTCTGGAATTCCTTGAACTTTTCAAAGGTCTCAGATTTGTGTTTCATCAAGTAGACATACCCATATCTACTCAAGTCATCAGTGAGAGTGAGAACATAACGATATCCTCCGCGAGCCTCAACGCTCATTGGACCGCACACATCGGTATGTATGATTTCCAACAAGTTGGTTGCTCGCTCCATTGTTCCGGAGAACGGAGTCTTGGTCATCTTGCCCATGAGGCATGGTTCGCATGTGTCAAATGATTCATAATCGAGAGACTCTAAAAGTCCATCAGCATGGAGCTTCTTCATGCGCTTGACACCAATGTGACCAAGGCGGCAGTGCCACAAATATGTGGGACTATCGTTATCAACTTTACATCTTTTGGTATTCACACTATGAATATGTGTAGTATTACGTTCGAGATTCATTAAGAATAAACCATTGACCATCGGGGCATGACCATAAAACATATCTCTCATATAAATAGAACAACCATTATTCTCGGATTTAAATGAGTAGCCATCTCGCATCAAACGAGATCCAGATACAATGTTCATGCTCAAACTTGGCACTAAATAACAATTATTGAGGTTTAAAACTAATCCCGTAGGTAAATGTAGAGGTAGCGTGCCGACGGCGATCACATCGACCTTGGAACCATTCCCGACGCGCATCGTCACCTCGTCCTTCGCCAGTCTCCTCTTATTCCGCAGCTCCTGCTGTGAGTTACAAATGTGAGCAACGGCACCGGTATCAAATACCCAGGAGTTACTACGAGTACTGGTAAGGTACACATCAATTACATGTATATCAAATATACCTTTAGTGTTGCCGGCCTTCTTGTCTGCTAAGTATTTGGGGCAGTTCCGCTTCCAGTGACCCTTCCCCTTGCAATAAAAGCACTCAGTTTCAGGCTTGGGTCCATGCTTTGACTTCTTCCCGGCAACTGGCTTACCGGGCGCGGCACCATCTTTGCCGTCCTTCTTGAAGTTCTTCTTACCCTTGCCCTTCTTGAACTTAGTGGTCTTATTGACCATCAACACTTGATGTTCTTTCTTGATTTCAACCTCTGCCGACTTCAGCATTGAAAATACTTCAGGAATGGTCTTCACCATCCCCTGCATATTGTAGTTCATCACGAAGCTCTTGTAGCTTGGTGGGAGCGACTGAAGGATTCTGTCAATGACCGCCTCATCCGGGAGGTTAATGTCCAGCTGGGACAGGCGGTTGTGCAACCCAGACATTTTGAGTATATGCTCACTGACAGAACTATTTTCCTCCATCTTACAACTATAGAACTTGTCGGAGACTTCATATCTCTCGACCCGGGCATGAGCTTGGAAAACTAGTTTCAGCTCCTCGAACATCTCATATGCTCCGTGTTGCTCAAAACGCTTTTGGAGCCCCGGTTCTAAGCTGTAAAGCATGCCGCACTGAACGAGGGAGTAATCATCAGCACGAGACTGCCAAGCATTCATAATGTCTTGGTTCTCTGGGACGGGAGCGTCACCTAGCGGTCCTTCTAGGACATATTGTTTCCTGGCAGCTATGAGGATGATCCTCAGGTTCCGGACCCAGTCCGTATAGTTGCTGCCATCATCTTTCAGCTTGGTTTTCTCTAGGAACGCGTTGAAGTTCATGTTGACATGAGCGTTGGCCATTTGATCTACAAGACATATTATGCAAAAGTTTTAGACTAAGTTCATGATAATTAAGTTTATCTAATCAAATTATTTAATGAACTCCCACTCAGATTTGACATCCCTCTAGTCATCTAAGTGTTACATGATCCGAGTCGACTAGGCCGTGTCCGATCATCACGTGAGACGGACTAGTCATCATCGGTGAACATCTCCATGTTGATCGTATCTTCCATACGACTCATGTTCGACCTTTCGGTCTCTGTGTTCCGAGGCCATGTCTGTACATGCTAGGCTCGTCAAGTTAACCCTAAGTGTTCTGCATGTGTAAATCTGTCTTACACCCGTTGTATGTGAACGTAAGGATCTATCACACCCGATCATCACGTGGTGCTTCGAAACGACGAACTTTAGCAACGGTGCACAGTTAGGGGGAACACTTTCTTGAAATTATTATAAGGGATCATCTTATTTACTACCGTCGTTCTAAGTAAACAAGATGCATAAAACATAATAAACATCACATGCAATTATATAAAGTAGTGACATGATATGGCCAATATCATATAGCTCCTTTGATCTTCATCTTCGGGGCTCCATGATCATCTTGTCACCGGCATGACACCATGATCTCCATCATCATGATCTCCATCATCGTGTCTTCATGAAGTTGTCACGCCAACGACTACTTCTACTTCTATGGCTAACGCGTTTAGCAATAAAGTAAAGTAATTTACATGGCGTTCTTCAATGACACGCAGGTCATACAAAAAATAAAGACAACTCCTATGGCTCCTGCCGGTTGTCATACTCATCGACATGCAAGTCGTGATTCCTATTACAAGAACATGATCTCATACATCACAATATATCATTCATCATTCATCACAACTTCTGGCCATATCACATCACATGACAATTGCTGCAAAAACAAGTTAGACGTCCTCTAATTGTTGTTGCATCTTTTACGTGGCTGCAATTGGGTTCTAGCAAGAACGTTTTCTTACCTACGAATAACCACAACGTGATTTTGTCAACTTCTATTTACCCTTCATAAGGACCCTTTTCATCGAATCCGCTCCAACTAAAGTGGGAGAGACAGACACCCGCCAGCCACCTTATGCAACTAGTGCATGTTAGTCGGTGGAACCGGTCTCACGTAAGCGTACGTGTAAGGTTGGTCCGGGCCGCTTCATCCCACAATACCGCTGAAGCAAGATAAGACTAGTAGCGGCAAGCAAGTTGACAAGATCTACGCCCACAACAAAATTGTGTTCTACTCGTGCAATAGAGAACTACGCATAGACCTAGCTCATGATGCCACTGTTGGGGAACGTTGCAGAAAATTAAAATTTTCCTACGGTTTCACCAAGATCCATCTATGAGTTCATCT
This sequence comes from Triticum aestivum, assembly GCF_018294505.1. NCBI lineage: Eukaryota > Viridiplantae > Streptophyta > Magnoliopsida > Poales > Poaceae > Triticum > Triticum aestivum. The sequence continues at coordinate 503,381,329 of NC_057795.1, read as the reverse complement.
AAGCAACGAGTCAAGGGAGTGAGTTTGCATCTACATACCACTTGTAGATCGCGTACGGAAGCGTTCGAGGGAGCGGTGATGATGGAGTCGTACTCGACGTGATTCAGATCACCGATGACCAAGTGCTGAACGGACAGCACCTCCGCGTTCAACACACGTACGGTACGGGCGACGTCTCCTCCGTCTTGATCCAGCAAGGAGGAAGGAGAGGTTGAGGAAGACAGCTCCACCGGCAGCACGACGGCGTGGTGTTGGTGGAGAAGCAGCACTCCGACAGGGCTTCGCCAAGCTCGTGACGGAGAAGGAGAGGTGTTGGGGAGGGGAGGGGCTGCGCCTTGGCTTGTGTATGCAGCCCTCCCCTCACCCCTCTATTTATAGGGGAAGGGGCAAGGGGGGCCGGCCCCTCTAGATGGGATCTAGAGGGGGGCGGCGGCCAGGGAGGGGGGACTTGCCCCCCAAGCAAAGGGGGCGCCCCCTCTAGGGTTTCCCCCCAACCCTAGGCGCATGGGCCCAAGGGGGGGCGCCAGCCCTCCAGGGGCTGGCTCCTGCCCCACGCAGCCCATGTGGCCCCCCGGGAGGGGTGGCCCCTCCCGGTGGACCCCCGGAACCCTTCCGGTGGCCCCGGTACAATACCGATATGCCCCCGAAACTTTCCGGTGTCCGTTTGACAACTTCCCATATATAAATCTTTACCTCCGGACCCTTCCGGAACTCCTCGTGGCGTCCGGGATCTCATCCGGGACTCCGAACAACATTCGGTATTCACATACAAGTCTTCCTAATAACCCTAGCGTCACCGAACCTTAAGTGTGTAGACCCTACGGGTTCGGGAGACATGCAGACATGACCGAGACGGCTCTCAGGTCAATAACCAACAGCGGGATCTGGATACCCATGTTGGCTCCCACATGCTCCTCGATGATGTCATCGGATGAACCACGATGTCGAGGATTCAAGCAACCCCGTATACTATTCCCTTTGTCAATCGGTACGTTACATGCCCGAGACTCGATCGTCGGTATCCCAATACCTCGTTCAGTCTCGTTACCGGCAAGTCACTTTACTCGTACCGTAATGCATGATCCCGTGACCAAGCACTTGGTCACTTTGAGCTCATTATGATGATGCATTACCGAGTGGGCCCAGAGATACCTCTCCGTCATACGGAGTGACAAATCCCAGTCTCGATCCGTGTCAACCCAACAGACACTTTCGGAGATACCTGTAGTGTACCTTTATAGTCACCCAGTTACGTTGTGACGTTTGGTACACCCAAAGCACTCCTACGGTATCCGGGAGTTACACGATCTCATGGTCTAAGGAAGAGATACTTGACATTGAAAAAACTCTAGCAAAACGAACTACACGATCTTGTGCTATGCTTAGGATTGGGTCTTGTCCATCACATCATTCTCCTAATGATGTGATCCCGTTGTCAATGACATCCAATGTCCATAGTCAGGAAACCATGACTATCTGTTGACCAACGAGCTAGTCAACTAGAGGCTCACCAGGGACGTATTGTGGTCTATGTATTCACACATGTATTACGATTTCCGGATAATACAATTATAGCATGAATAAAAGACAATTATCATGAACAAGGAAATATAATAATAATGCTTTTATTATTGCCTCTAGGGCATATTTCCAACAGCTATGGCCTTCAACCAATTTTTTGTTATTTCCCCAAATTTACAAGGCGGGCCCATAACACAAGATGCTATTTGCAGTTGTTCGTGTGGGAAACTAGAAATCTTAGCTTGCTAGGGTGTATATGACATTTGGTATGATCAGTGGGGTGCAACCTACTCAACGGAGTTGACATACTTGAGTAAAATTTGATGAAATCTGATAAATTTGAAAATAATTTGGTGTGACCATAATGAGTATATGCCTGGCTTCCGGATAAATGGGCCTAGCTTGTCATTTCAATGAAAATAATAAAATAAAGTAGTAGTTGTCAAAATGTCACAACTAGGTGTCTGACAAGCTTTTTAAAATCCTATTTTATTTTCGTGGTTGATGCTAACTATAAGAACCATGCAATATAAACACCTGATTCGTGCAAGTACAAAGGGATAAGAAGGACGAGGATGTAGGAATAACTATTCCTAAGTCAACTGAGAATAGCCACTCCTAGTTTTGAAAGTTTTGTAAAATAATTGGAGTGAAAAGTTATCACATAGTCACATTTATGGGGCAAAAAGGAGAATGTGATCTATTCGAGGAAATAATACTGGTACAAGTATTTAGAACATATCACATTTTTTTGGTGAACTCGGGGCTACATAACTATCTCATTACTCCGGCATAGTTATGGGCTCATTCGGGTTGGACGATTTTTAGAGGATTCCATATGAGATTTCCAGCCATGGGATTTCTTTTCTTATGTTTAGAATTCATTTCAAAGAAATAGAAGTACTAGATTTCTTAGAACTGTGCCCATTTTTTAACTCATTCCTTAGGATTCTTAGCATTAGGTGAAATCTCATAAAAGTTCATAAGGATTGGAGTGGGCAGGACACCCCTAATCCTTTACTCTGCCTATTCCTCGGATTTGGAAATCATGTAAACCAAATGAGCCATAATTGTTTTAGAGAAAATAATATTGCATCTCAAACATATTATATTAAAATAATATGTAAATCATGCATGTCAAGAACGGATAAAAAATGTCATTTTGAATCTTATATATTTAAGAGAGTGATCCCGGCACATCTATTTATCTCAACATGCATGCTTCCACATCATAAAAATTGTTGTAGCCATTAGATTTGGCTTTTTTATAAAAGAGAGCTTGGCTCTCTGATTTCCATTAATAGAAATCATGAAGTCTTACAGAAAGGAAAAGAAAGGGAAACTACTAGCAAGCAATCTCTAAAGGACGCCATTGAGGAAGAGGGGGAAGCCATCCCTTTCCCCCATTTAGCCCCCAATGCAGAGCCTCAAGAGATCAAGGGCTAGGCTCAGAAGCAAGTCTTAGTTACAAACATACCATCAGGAAAAAAATTAAGTCCCTAACATGAGAGGCATCAGCTTCCATCTAATATGTATCCCTTACATCATACATTTTTATTCAGCCAAAGAGCAAAAGACTTGGAGAGATGAGCACAGGGAAGGTCGATGAAGCATCATAAGCATCCGTCAGTCAAGGAGGAAGGCGGGGAACCAGAGGAACTTGAAGATGCGTACCCCCATGATTCTTCTAGTTTCCAGTCGCCACCCATGCGCTGCTTTGAACACTTCTTCTGCTACTACATCCACCTGCCTCACACCTGCCTCCATCATCCTACTTCTTGCGGGTTTTTTCTGCAAAATGTTCCAATCATGTAAATGTTTGAGGAACAAGTTAACAGGAGTACCAGGATCATTAACCCTGTTATTATCAAAAACAACACCATTTCTTAGTTTCCAAATTGTCCAACAGATAGCAGATATTCCTATCATAACTAGGCTTTTTTCCTCCCTACCAAAGGTCTTGACTCAGATTCTCATCATCGTATCAAGATCGTCTGGTATGTCAGATAAATTGAAGGAACATTTCAAAATGTTCCATAACAGTCGAGCTACAGAGCAGGAGATAAAGAGATAATTTATGCTTTCATCACGTCCACAAAATGGACATTTTCCATCTCCTCTCCATCCCCTACGTAGCAAATTATCTTTCATGAGAACACTGTTTCTAAGGGCCAACCACATCAAAACTTTGACTCTGGGCGGCATTTTAATTTTCCACATATACAAATTTGGATATTTAATCCCATTTTAAATCAAATGTCTATAAAAGGACTTTACTGTATAAATGCCATTTTTAGTTAGTCCATTTAACCTCATCTTTTTCATCATTCAAAATCGTCAGACTACAAGCATCTTTAATATGTTCCCAAAGCTCTCTCGAGTCTCATGTCAACGTTCTTCTAAAATGCCTGTTATCAATTCCATTTTCCAAAATTTCTTTGACCGTTTTCTGTTTGTCAAAACAGATACTATACAACCTAGGGAAACTTTTGTTTAAAGGTGTAGATCAGCCATTAGATTTATAGCACTGGTGGAAAAACAGGCTTCCGTCCAGCCCCATAAGTCGCGAAGCTGTAGGAACCGCGACTAATGGGACCTTTAGTCGCGGTTCTGGAGGTGAACCACGACCAAAGGCCTGGGCCCAGGGCGCTCGGTGGCCAGCTGGCGCACGTGAGGGTCTTTAGTCGCGGTTGGCCAGGACAACCGCGACTAAAGGCCTTCGGGCACCTTTAGTCACGGTTTGCCAGGCCAACCGCAACTAAAGCCCCTCCCCTATATATACCCATCCAGCAGCCAACACTTAGCCATTTGGAGCCATTCTCTTCACAAGTGGGTGTAGGTTTGCTTTTGGTTCCTCTTATGCACATAAGGTGTTTGATGAAATGCCCCAAGAGCATGAAACAAACATGACATGAAGTGTTGGAGCCACACTCCTCGATCGCGGTTAGCAACTTGATGAACCTTTGATGTGTCATTGATAAAATATGCATGTGTGCAGTTCATTGTTTAATTTATATTGTTTGTAGCTAGTTAGTTTAACAAATGCATGATGGTTAATTATATATTTTATATTATAATAATGCAGATGAATCGGCAATGGATGTACGGTAACCGACTCTCCGGCGAGTTCACTACGGGTTTGAAAGATTTCCTCGTAGTGGCTAATGCGAACAAGCAGGGGGGTTTTGTTATCTGTCCATGTGTTATCTGTAAGAATCAGAAGGGTTACTCTTCCTCAAGAGATGTTCACATGCATCTGCTTCGGCACGGTTTCATGCCAAGCTATAATTGTTGGACCAAGCATGGAGAAAGAGGGGTTATAATGGAAGAAGATGAAGAAGGGGATGATTTCATCGATGAAAGCTATCTTGCTCATTTCGGTGATACTTTCATGGAGGATGCTGAAGGTGAAGGGGAAGGTGAAGAAGAGGCACGTGATGATCCCGTTGATGATCTTGGTCGGACCATTGCTGATGCACGGAGACGCTGCGAAACTGAAAAGGAGAGGGAGAATTTGGATCGCATGTTAGAGGATCACAGAAAGGCGCTGTACCCCGGATGCGATGATGGTCTGAAAAAGCTGGGCTGCACACTGGATTTGCTGAAATGGAAGGCAGAGGCAGGTGTAGCTGACTCGGCATTTGAAAACTTGCTGAAAATGTTGAAGAATATGTTTCCAAAGGATAACGAGTTGCCCGCCAGTACGTACGAAGCAAAGAAGGTTGTCTGCCCTCTAGGTTTAGAGGTTCTGAAGATACATGCATGCATCAACGACTGCATCCTCTACCGCGGTGAATACGAGAATTTGAATGAATGCCCGGTATGCACTGCATTGCGTTATAAGATCAGAGGCGATGACCCTGGTGACGATGTTGAGGGCCAGAAACCCAGGAAGAGGGTTCCCGCCAAGGTGATGTGGTATGCTCCTATAATACCACGGTTGAAACGTCTGTTCAGGAACAAAGAGCATGCCAAGTTGTTGCGATGGCACAAAGAGGACCGTAAGTCGGACGGGGAGTTGAGACACACCGCAGATGGAACGCAATGGAGAAAGATCGACAGATGGTTCAAAGATTTTGCAGCTGACGCAAGGAACATAAGATTTGCTCTAAGTACGGATGTCATGAATCCTTTTGGCGAGCAGAGCTCCAGCCATAGCACCTGGCCCGTGACTCTATGCATCTACAACCTTCCTCCTTGGTTGTGCATGAAGCGGAAGTTCATTATGATGCCAGTGCTCATCCAAGGTCCGAAGCAACCCGGCAACGACATCGATGTGTACCTAAGGCCATTAGTTGATGAACTTTTACAGCTGTGGGGTGGTGTCCGTGTGTGGGATGAGCACAAACAAGAGGAATTTGACCTACGAGCGTTGCTTTTCGTAACCATCAACGATTGGCCTGCTCTTAGTAACCTTTCGGGACTGTCAAATAAGGGATACAATGCATGCACGCACTGCTTACATGAGACTGAAAGTGTACATTTGCCAAATTGTAAGAAGAACGTGTACCTTGGGCATCGTCGATTTCTTCCGAAAATTCATCCAGTAAGAAAGAAAGGCAAGCATTACAACGGCAAGGCAGATCACCGGCCGAAGCCTGCGGAACGCACTGGTGCTGAGGTATTTGATATGGTCAAGGATTTGAAAGTCATCTTTGGAAAGGGTCCTGGCGGACAATCAGTTCCGAAGGGAGCTGACGGGCACGCAGCCATGTGGAAGAAGAAATCTATATTCTGGGAGCTAGAATATTGGAAAGTCCTAGATGTCCGCTCTGCAATCGACGTGATGCACGTTACGAAGAATATTTGCGTGAACCTCCTAAGCTTCTTGGGCGTGTATGGGAAGACAAATGATACAAAGGAAGCACGGCAGGACCAGCAACGTTTGAAAGACCCTGATGACCGGCATCCGGAATGGTTTCAAGGTCGTGCCAGCTACGCTCTGACCAAAGAAGAGAAGGTCATCTTTTTTGAATGCCTGAGCAGTATGAAGGTCCCGTCTGGATTCTCGTCCAATATAAAGGGAATAATAAACATGGCGGAGAAAAAGTTCCAAAACCTGAAGTCTCACGACTGCCACGTGATTATGACGCAATTGCTTCCGATTGCTTTGAGGGGGCTCCTGCCGGAAAATGTTCGAGTAGCCATTGTGAAGCTATGTGCATTCCTCAATGCAATCTCTCAGAAGGTAATCAATCCAGAAGTTCTACCACGGTTACAGAACGATGTGATCCAATGTCTTGTCAGTTTCGAGTTGGTGTTCCCGCCATCCTTCTTCAATATTATGACGCACCTCCTGGTTCACCTAGTCGAAGAGATTTTCGTTCTCGGTCCTGTATTTCTACACAATATGTTCCCCTTCGAGAGGTTCATGGGAGTATTAAAGAAATATGTTCGTAACCGTGCTAGGCCAGAAGGAAGCATCGCCAAGGGCTATGGAAATGAGGAGGTAATTGAGTTTTGTGTTGACTTTGTTCCTGACCTTAAGCTGATTGGTCTTCCTCGATCGTGGCACGAGGGGAGACTAAGTGGAAAAGACACGATCGGAAGGAAATCAACGATATGTATGGACGGCCATTCTCTGACTGAAGCACACCACACTGTACTGACCAATTCCAGCTTGGTGGCTCCGTACTTTGAGAAACACAAGAATATTTTACGCTCGGACAACCCGGGGAAGCCTGAATCCTGGATTAGGAAGGCCCACATGGAGACTTTCGGCAGTTGGTTGAGAAAACATTTAATGAATGACAATGATGTTGTAGATCAGCTGTACATGTTGGCCAAGACACCATCTTCGACTATAACGACTTTCCAAGGGTACGAGATAAATGGGAATACATTTTACACGATCGCCCAAGATAAAAAGAGCACCAACCAAAACAGTGGTGTCCGCTTTGATGCAGCAACCGAGAATGGGAAAAAGGTCACATATTATGGTTACATAGAGGAGATATTATGGTTACACGATTGCCCTTTAGTCGCGGGTCGCCTCCCCAACCGCGACTAAAGGGGGGGGGGGCTATAAATACAACCGCCCGACCCGTCGCCTCCATTTCTACGCTCGTTCTCTGCCGCGCCGAAGGCCTGCCGCCCTCGCCCTCGACGCCGCCCGCCGTCGACCTCGCCCTCGACGCCGCCCGCCATCGCCCGCGCCCTCGACGCTGCCCGCCGTCGCCCGCCGCCCCCTCTCGCCCACGTACGGCGCCCGCCGCCCCCTTTCGCCCTAGTACGCCGCCCGCCGGCCTCCCTCGCCCACCGCGCCGCCTCGCTGCCCTCAACGCCGGCGGCCGGCCTCGCCGCCCTCAACGCCGGCGTTGATCGAGAGAGAGAGAGAGAGCAGAGAGAGAGCAGAGAGAGAGAGAGAGCAGAGAGCAGAGAGAAAGAGCGATGATCGAGAGAGAGAGAGAGAGAGAGCAGAGAGAGAGAGAGAGCAGAGAGCAGAGAGAGAGAGAGAGAGAGAGAGAGCAGAGAGAGAGAGAGAGAGAATTTTTTAACTAGTTAATTAACAAAAAAACGGTAAAATTTGATAATTAACAAAAACGGTAAATAACTTAGTTTAACAAAAACGGTAAATAACTTAAAACTTGATAATTAACAAAAAAACCTGTAAAATTTGATAATTAACAAAAAAAACGTATATACGGAGAGGGGCGGCGAGGGGGGCGGCGATGCGCGCGGTGTTTTTTTAGGGATCGAGAGGGGACGGCGAGGGTTATAAATGTGTTGTCCTCGCCTCCCCTCTCCGTGACGCCGTCGTCTGCCGCCCCGTCTCGCGCTCTACCGCGACACCCTCTCCCACCCCTTCCTCGCCCCCTCCTTTTGCCACCGCCCTTTCGCCACCGCCACCGCCACCGCCCCCCTTCTTCACTTAATTAATTTGTTTTTACTACATGTTTTCAGGACTGACATAATGGCGGACGATAGAGCTGACCCGATTATGGACAACTATGATCCGGACGGTGAAGCACATATGTTCGGCATCATAAACGGCGATATTCTATATGTGCCGACCGGAGAAGAAGAAGATGATATCTCTTCTTATCTGAACCTTGAAGGTGAAGATGAAGGGCGCCGTCAGCAAGATGATGCCGAACAAACGTCGATAAACGACGATCTTCAAATGGAAGTAGCAACCACCTCCGGCGCCGAGGTATATATATACATTGAGCCTCTGGTGATACAAACTAACTGATTTGAATAAATATGTGTGTACTAACGCGCGTGACTCTTTCTTATTTTAGCCCTCGGCCGGATCGTCGAAACAATCGAGTACGTCGTCAAAGCGTGGCGCAACCAAGACGATGAAACAAGGAGAAACATGCACCATCGAGGTTGTCGACAGTGCAACCGGCAGGCCGCTGGAGCCCCGCAAGAACGCCACCAAGTTTGTCAGCCAATGCGGAGCCATTGTTAGAGACAACGTCTCGATCACCGTCCAGGAGTGGAATGAGCCAAAGAAGGCACGAATTGATGGTTTCACTTTTGTCGATAAGAGAACAAAAAAAGATTGCTTCAAGAAGCTTATGGAACATTTCGTTCTACCTCCGGAATACAAAAAATTCGATGAGGAGGGTAACAAGATTGAGGAAAACAAGGAGAGGAGGAGGCTAGTCAAACAGTTCGCTCTTCATAAGATGGCCGACGCATTCCGGAAATTCAAGCAAAATCTAGCCCATGACTTTGTCAAGCAGAACAAGACTCCGGATTTCAAAGGACAATATGAGAAACTGAAACATGATTGGCCAGAATTTGTGAAGCAAAAGAAATCGGAGCAGTTCATTCAAATATCAAAAAAAATAAGGAAAATGCGGCTAAGAAGGAGTACAATCATGTTATGGGGCCAGGAGGGTATCGCATTTGGGTGCCTAGGTTGGAGAAGATGGAGAACGAGCTGAGGGCGCGAGGAATCCGTCCAGGTACGGAGGGATGGGACCCAAGGGCCAAAAGCTGGTGGTACGGGCATGGGGGAACGCTGAACCCGGAGACAGGGGAGTGTGTTTACCGGGGCAAATTAATTAAACCCACCCAAGCCCTTATTAACGCAATGAGGGATGCTCAACAGGGGAAGATCAAGTTCAACAGAGAGAACGACGCGCTGACAAAAGCCCTCGGGAATCCTGAACACGGAGGACGTGTACGAGGCATGGGGCACATTCCGTGGAAAATAGGGTTCCCCCAGAACGATGACCCGTATGGTTACAGAAGCCGTAAGAGAAAGATGGATCGGGAAGCAGATGTTGTGGCGCGGTTGGCATCGGAAATGGATGTGATGAAGAAAACCATGAGTGTACTAGTAGCCGAAAGAGATGCAGCTCGGGTGCAGCATGAAGATCATCCAGCGGATCTCGGAAGCCAGCAGCGGAGAAGCAGCGTGGCTTCCACGGAGGCCCCACCGGCTGGTGCAGATGCACCGACGATCGAAATTACTGCACCGGAGCCTCTGGTGGTCGAAATTACTGCACCGGAGCCTCTGGTGGTCGAAATTACTTCACCGGAGCCTCCTCGCTACCCCCGTGGACGATATAAAGGAGATGAAAGAATGTCATCTGTATTATCCTATCGGGAACATGTCCATGAAGGTAGCCATCAGCAGTGCTTTACCATGTTTACCTGGAGCACTCCACCACAACAACCCCATTCAAGATGGCTATGCTCGTGTCACGGTGGAGGACATAGTCCAAGGGTTTGAGGACCTGGAGATTGACATTGCTACACCTGAAGGGGAGAAAAGACTTGGAGATGTCAAGCGCCATTTCATTCTATGGCAAAAGAAGTTTATCAAGTTTCCAGGCGAGGCGCCAAGGACAACAAGTCCACCCCCCTACGGTGGTGGTGGTGGCGGTGGCGGTGGTGGTGGTGGTGGTGGTGGCGGTTCACCTACACCTCCGTCACGTCAGCCGACGCCGCCCCCCAGTCCACAACGTCCGGCGGGTGATCAGCCGCCGCCCCCCAGTCCTCGTCCGGCGGGTGATCAGACGCCGCCCCCCAATCCACCTCCGGCAAAGAAGCAGAAGCAGTCCTGGATTATTAACCCGGACCCTTATGTACCTAAGACCACAAAGGTACCGGAGCCATCACTGAAGCCTCTCCCCACAAGGCCTTGGGAACGTAGTGCCGAGGAAGTCGACGCGGCCGCGGCTGCTGATTTGGAGAAATGGAAGGCGGACTGCAAGAAGAAAAGAGAGCCCGAGCCCAAGCCAGTATTTTCTGATGAGCAAAAGAAGTGGGCTAAGTCATTTTTGAGCACACCGTCCCAAGTCGCGAAGAATCTGCCTAACGACTATGCACGTGAACTTCGCAGGCAGGCACTCATGTTCAAGGAGAACAAAGAGCGGGAGAAGGCCGAAAGTAAAAAAAGCAGGAAACAAGTTGCCCAGTTCGGGGAACAAAGTAAACAATCGATTGCCCCGCTTATAGTGGAAGCCTTCTGTCCGGATGCCCCCGAGATCATACAAGCTGCGGCAGCACAGGGATTGACTGTAACGAGTGCCAGAGAACAAGCGGCCAACTTAGGTATTACTCTTCGTGAACTGTTAGGCCTTGATGAGGCGCCAGTGAAGGAGGTAGTAATTACATATGTCAAGAATGGGCCTCTCGTCGAGCCTGCGCAGGAAAAGGATCTACCTCCACAAATGAAAGGTCTGCTGAAATGGTACAAGGGTTACATAAAAAATAAAAATGCCAAAGAATATATTTATGCGGAAGTTAGACATGAGCATCACTTCAAACATTACTATGTACAAATTGAACTGAGTGAATTGTTCCAGCTTTTCAATCTGCGCGAGCTCGATAAATCTATCATCAGTTGCTACGTTCTGTAAGTGATTTATTAATTTCTACCCCATCTCGTTCATATTGCCTGCACTATATATATGTCCTAACTATATTGTTGTGTCCGCTATTATACATGCAGAATGAAGATTAAGGAATGCAGAGTAAGGAACATCCATGATGTTGGGTTCATTGACCCACACATCGTTAATGGACATGTGTTGGAGCGTCACCCCGCCGACGTGGAGGCAGACCTGTGGCAGTTTCTTACAAAGCAGGAACTCAAAAGTGATATTCTATTTCCTTACCATTTTGAGTGAGTGTTTCTGTCTTGAGCACATTCTCTTTTGTTTACTCCATGCATGGTATGTGGCCGGCTAATCGATGAGTTATGCATGACGTACTGTGCATGTATCGTGTCCGCAGGTTCCACTGGATTCTGCTAGTAATTAAAATTAACACCTCAGAATATCTCGTCCACGACTCTGTGAATATGGATCCAAAGCTTTGGGGCGGCATGAGAAGAATGCTGCAAAAGTAATTATTTTCATTCATTTGCGCTCTATATCGATCGGCCTATTTCGTTCATTTCCTAATATCAAGTAACTAATTAATAACTCTCTTGTTCATTTAATTTTCTTTGCCTCGTAGGGTTTGGAGACGGTTCGTAGATACAAAGGTCGGTGAATTCAAAAAAGAGCTAGAATTCAAAATGTTAAAGGCTAAGAATGCTGGGGATATTCAGCCACCGGAGACCAATCTATGTGGATACTATGTCTGTGAGATGATCCGGAGATACACCTCTGAGCGGGTTCCGAGTGATACCAATGCTCAGAGGAATAACCTCCGGTGGATGCTTAGTCCAGAAGCTCGCTTCCGACCACTTCAAGAGGAACTAGCTGGATGGTTCAGCAGGGAAGTCCTCCATCCTAAAGGAGAACACTATTACGAGGACGTAGAACTTTATATGCATTAAATCATGTATGGAAACTTGTTCAAAATTGTATATGGTCATCCGATGATATTGAATATATATTGTATATTCCTCTTGAATTCTTTTTGGTTCTAATAGTACCGTAGAATATATGAAACTCCTTAAAAATTAAAATAAAGCACAAAAGAAATAAAACAATACAAATTAAACAGAAAACAGGTTTAGGGGGGGGGGGCTAAAACCCTAAACCTGTGGCGGCCTTTAGTCGCGGTTGGCCAGAAGAACCGCGACTAAAGGTCCTCCGCCCCGACGGCCGCCTGGCGCCCACGTGGACGGGCCGTTAGTCGCGGTTCTTAAGCAGCCGCGACTAAAGGTGGGGGGCTTTAGTCGCGCTTATTTGGTCGCGGTTGCGCAACCGCGACTAATGGCAGTTGCGAACCGCGACCAAAGGCCTTTTTTTCAGCAGTGTAGCCTAATCCACTAGCATCCGTCCGACTACGCATGAGAATCCACTGCCATGCAGCATGCAATAGTGCATTCTAAGTGAGTTTTAAATCACATTCCATTTAATTGTGACATACCCAACTTTTCTGTTAAGATTTTTTTATAAAGAAAATCTTGTATAGTTTAAATCATGGGGTCTGAATTATATTCTACATAATATTTAGAAACAATATAGTATTCAATGTCGCGGCAATGCGTACAAAACCCGTTTTGGAGGCTTCAAAAAATAATTGCATAATCAGATATTGTATATTACGCCACAATATGGATAACTCTGCGCAATAAATGATTATATTTACATACTCCCTCCAATCCAAATTAATTGACAAAGTTGCGTCAATTAATTTGGATTGGAGGGAGTATCATAATTCACACGGACATGTTTAAATCCATTATTCACCCCCTTCTATTTTAACATCAATGCACCATAATTTTGTGTTTCGTAAATTTTGTCTTATTTCAGACGTAAAAAGAGAACGTAAGAAAATATATAATCACCATAAAAATATTTGATGTAACGTAAAATTACAGATGTAAAAACATAGTGTAAAATGTACATAAAATATAATTTTTCTGGTCTTATGACCTATATTTTTTTTCTTATGCCAAATTTTACGCAGTGAATCAATATGAATATAACTATTTGGATTACAAATGTAATTTATTTATGAAATGATCGTAAGATTACCTCGGGTGAAGAATAACTTATTTTGCACCCCGGGTGATGAATATATATAATTTGTTACCTGCATGTATGAATATTTTTGTAACCAAAATTTCCGATTTCGTTGTCTAAAAAAGAGACCATAATGTCCGTGTGCTTCGTATATTAACAACAAAACTGAGGGTAAATTAAAATACAGCTGCATGAGGAATGTGTTCATGAAAAACAAGAAAATGGAGACGCCATCACTAAATAATTATCAACTGGTATTTAACAACTGATAGTCCATCTCATTGATCACATACAATTTGAAATCATGCATGCTTGATAGTACATTTGATACATACTATATATCTGCCAGAAGAATATTGGTCTGTGAAGCTGACAAATTTTCTCCCTCGCAAGATACCTGTATCTGCAGCTCCTCCAGAAGAAAATTCGGCTACTTCACAGCCTAGCTATCATCTACACGGCAAACCTCTATGATCTTATTGTATAATTAAACACGCGTGTGTGTGCTCCTTGTTCCAGCCTTCTACGTACATACACGTCTACGGAGCATATACCAATCGCATGTACGCAAAACTAGCTAATTTTCGATCAAGAATTAATTAATAAACCCTGTCAATTGATCTGTCAAGCTCACGCACGGGCACCGCGGCACTGGTCGAACCGTATGATGCGCTCCCTGCGCTGCTGCGTGGGCGCGGCGCCGGACGCGGGCGCCTCGGCGGGGGCGACGGGGTGGTGGCCGCCGCCGAAGGAGCGGACGTGGTCGTTGAGGGAGCGCTTGTGCTTGAAGTCGGAGCCGCAGGCGCAGAACCAGCGCTTGCCGCAGTTCTTCTCGTGCGTGCGCCAGTCGCCCTTGACGGCGAAGGGCTTGGCGCAGCGGCGGCAGGCGAAGGGCTTGGCGCCGTGCTTGCGCCGGTAGTGCGTCTGCAGCGTGCGGAAGTCCTTGAGTGGACGCGCCCGCGGGTGGGCCACGTTGTTCCGGCACCCCGCCGCGCAGCAGTAGCACGGCAGCCGCAGCAGCGCCAGCGCCGCCGCGTGGGTCGACTGGCCCGCCGCGCCCTTGAGCGAATCCGGGCCCTTCCGGTACTCCCGCCCGTGGCCCCACATGTGCATCTGCATGTGGCACCAGCATGTCAGTCGAGTCTACGGCACGGAAGAGAAACGAATATATTTGGGTACTGTAGAAAAATGCATGTGTGAACCGAGCTAGCCTGATATATACTACGTGGCCGTGACTATGGTGGTCTAGTTCCATTTCCATTTCAAGTAGCATATATTGATTCCTTGCGGGCGGCATGGAATATTTGCTAGGTTATTCGGCAAACATGAAGATGCATGTATGCATGCATGAGGCCGAGTTGAGAGTGGAGACACAAGCAAAATGAATATAATTCTTGTCTCACTCGCAGTATTGCACGCCACCTATGCTTTACTATCCAAAATAGTAGTCATCCATTAAGCTCCAACGTTGTGCATGTGTTCATATGTGAAAATTTTAAATTCAAAACACAACTAGGTCGTTTGAAAAAGAGAAAATTAGAAGATAAATCGGAAAACTTGGATTCGGCGCAAATCTTAGTCGAAATTAAACAAAAGGAAGGGCATCGATCGGTCACCTGCATGTTGTTGTATCTATTGAAGGTCTTGCTGCAGACGTGGCAGACGAACTGCACCGCGCCGATGAGTATCTGCGCCGGCGTCGGGATCCAGAACCGCCGGTGGCGGCAGCCGCTGCTCTCTTCCCCGGCCACGGATACGTGGTCTGACCCCTCAACTGACTCCGCCAACATCTCACTGTGTTCAACGTGCACGCCTGGTTGCACCTTGCACCCGTCGTACCTTGGCTTCTCCTCTTCCTCCTCCGTTTCGACCTCCTCCTCGTCCTCCTCATCCTCGTCCATGGACATGGCCATGGGCGGCACCTCTTCTTCAGAACTATAGCCGCCACTGGCCGGCAAGCCGATGTTCAGGTCAACACCGGCGTCCTCCGTAATACCGCTCAGCTCTTCTTTGATAGGGCTTGTCTGCGCACCAGCAGAGGTACCGCCGCTCGTCGTCTCCTCCCCAGCCCCGACCCTGCTGAGGAGCGGCAGACACAGCATGGTGCTTCGATGATCTTCACCGGGCACCAGGCAGTCACTCGACGGCGACGAGAGCGAGGATGGCATGGATGACGGCGAGGATGCCCGCGGTGACCGCAGCCTGAGCCACTCAAAGTACCGCACGCCGAGGCCCGCGCTCTCCATCACGTAAGCACTCAACACCATATATAGTACCTCCTCTATGTAGCTCGCAAGATCGGCGTACCTCGCTTGCAATATATCGCAGCGCAGGCCCCGGCTTTATATATATCGGGGTTGGGTTGGGTTGGGTTCTGGGTGGAGAGGATTGGCAGGGGTCGTCTATGTCAAGCCGTGCATGTCACGGCCGGGAAGAAACGGGGAAGGAAAGCTAGGGAGGGAAGCTGGTGCGCCGTTGGTGTTGCTCTCGGCCAAGCTTTATATCGCGTCGCGGCCGGCCCTCTGGAGCTTGGAAGGCTGCCGCGAGTTCGTGAGGTAAGCAGAATAGCAGATTAAGCTGGGGGCCGCGGGCGCGTGGTGTCGCGTATGAAAAGGGCGAGCTGTATAATCCGGGCATCTGTACTGATGCCTGGAGCTAGCATGACAGCGAGGCTGATGTGTGGCACCGGAGTTACATTCCCGCCGCCGTCTCTGGGGCAGCGGGTACAGATACTATTGCCGCAAAGGAACGCGGTAGTACTAGGTTCTCCATCGATCTCTCTGCGAATATCGATGGTGGGGGTCAATTCGGGTACCCGCCGCGCCGATCGATCATGGGATGTCAAAATACGTTTTTTTTAACAAGTGGATGTCAAAAAACGTGTACAGCTGCTACCAGTATTATTCTATCACTTCCTGACGCACGTATTTAATTTGCTGTTGATGATGCTGATTGTGGTAGCTAATACGGAGTAGAGTACTTAATAGGGTGAATGATTGCTAGAATACGTATGTATGTACAACAGGTAGCTACGTCGCTTTCTGACGAGACGTAGGCAGATTGTTGGCGACACGCCTCTAGCTCTATGCACGCTTTGCTATAGACTATGCACTAAACAATATCTTACTGATTAACATGTAGTCATATGACAGGGAGTTTAGGATGCGCTGCTTACCTCTCTGGATTATTATATACTCTACGCCATCGCATATCTTGTTCTCTAGCTAGATATGGTGTGTGTTTTCTCCTTGGGTACGTGTTACATGCAGGTTTGTGCTATATTGCTCGGCTTCAGACACGTGCATGATCATTGTGGACCTTGAACGCTTGCCTCTTATCATCTCCAAGTGTGAATATGCTGACCGAGCGGGGTTTATGTCTTATAAAAGACACGGGCCACAAGAACTTCGGCGCTATGTCCTGCTTCAAAAAAGGTTCTTAAGGGCAACCATTGTAGAGTCAATATAATATCGATCATCATCCACCATATGAAGCGTGCGTCATAATAATATGAAGACTGTTGAAGCGATGCACAAACTAAGAATCGCTATAAATCCCCTAAAAAAAACTAAGAACCGCTATAAACATATCCTTAAAAAAGGACCCTAATATCTGACGATCGCCATTTGGGGAGGTTCCCCCTAGCGAACAATTCGTTCGTTGGGGAGGATCGAGCCAGCGAACGAAGCGCTCTCCCTTGAGTGTTCACTCCATGGGTGGTCTATCGCCACCCCCCCCCCCCCCCCCCATTCCCCATTGGCCCAAAGAACCGGTTAGCTGATTTTTTTTTGTTCCAAAAATCAACGACAAAAAAACAAAAAATTCCTTATACAGAAAAAAAGCAGAGAAAAACCATAAGTTTACAGTTGCCATTTAAACTTGCCATCCTCTAATTTATAAAAAAATGTACAAAATTTATATTACAACAAGTTCATAATTTTCCATGATGTTAAAATACACTTTATTGCAATTTAAGTGTAAAAAATAGATAATTTTCCGTGCTTTAATTTTTTGTTTTCAAAAACATAAAAATCACATGCAAGAAATTGCCATGATAATAAATAAATAAAATTTCCATGCCATTAAAAATAAATTTGCCATGCTCATAAAATTAAAATTACCATGCTCTTAGTAATAAAGTTGTCATGTTACAAAAATGAAAATGACATGCATTTAATAATAAAATTGCTGTGAATAAGTGATAAAAATTCTCAAAGCTTGCCATGGGAGCATTACAAAAAGACCCTGAAATTGCCATCTTTGGAAGACAAAAACTATTATGAATTTGCCATGCGTATTGGGACAAAAATATCTTTAAAAAATGCCATGTGTACAAAACAACTTGATGCGTGAACATTAAAAATATGTTTAAAATTGCCATCTGACTACTTCAAGAAAAGTAAAAAAACTGTCATATACATTTATTTCAAAAAAGTTGCCATGTACCTAAATAAACATATTTTTCCACCTAGTAAAAAGAAAAAGAAAAAGGGAGGAACGAGGATTTGATCCTAGGTCCCCGAGTGGAGCTTGACGCGCTATCGAGTGCGGTGGGTGGTTTGTGTTGAATACGATGCATTCACACAACTTTTCTGTTGTAACGAACGGGTTTCAAAAGTTGACGTGGTCAGCAACTGCGCATCAAGATCTGTGTGACCACATCCAACGGCAGCCATTGTGTTCGCTGGGAGGAGCCAAAAATCGGACATTCGCGAGATTGCTTTTATGGAAAAAAAATCCCATGTGGGACCCCTTTTTCATTGGCTACAAGCCTTCTTCCTTCCCCACCTCAACAATGAAAGTTTTGTCGTATTATTCTCTCCCTTTTTGGTTTATAGGTCTTATCTCAAAAAAAATGTTTTCTCAATTTAGAAGTCTCATTTTTATTGTTGCCATTCACATGTTCAGATTTCAAGGCGGATTAAAATCTTTGCCAATGCATGTAAAAGTTCTCGGTCATTTATTGGTCACTCATGCATGCATTATACTCCCTCCGTTCCTAAATATTTGTCTTTCTAGAAATTTCAACAAGTGACTCCATACGGAGCAAAATGAGTGAATCTACATTCTAAAATATGTCTATATACATCCGTATGTGATAGTCAATTGAAATCTCTAAAAAGACAAATATTTAGAAACGGAGGGAGTAATTAATACACTGGTGAACACAATTTCTTGAGAAAAACGAGTTCATCAATTGAGTATTCTTGTAAACTATAAAATTATTCCACCATCCATCATCTACGTTGCTTGGTGAGATTTTTCAATTGGTCTCTATAAACCAGAAAGGAGGGAGTAGATTTGAACATGGATTTCAACAAAAATTCAACTTAGATTACAACTAGGATTTTAACAACCACTTGAACTATGATTCTCTACTAGAATTTGAACTACATGTTCTTCCTCCTTAGGAAGTGACCTCCCATGCATGGGAGGCTTTGGCTTCCATGACTGTCGTGGCCATGCGGTCGACGAACGCCAATGTCCTAGATGCGGGACAAGGCCGTAATTTTGAAGGCCGATGTGAGCACGACATCCATTTCTACCTAGGAAGCCAATGGCATGCAGTCAAACTAAGCGAGGTGACAAGGAGGTGGTTACAACTTAACGCTGATTCAGCCTTACGGTGAGCATGTTCCTCGACCACTAGGAGTACTCCCATACCCCTCTCTCTCGAAGTGCCAAAATATTAGCTCAAAACTCGATTTATAGTTAGACAAATTCGACTATGAATAGCTCAACTTTGGGTGAATAGTATTTGACACTATTCACATCACATTTTGTCCTTTTTGTTTCCCTAAGTGTAGTTCAAATTAAGAGCTGAAACTTTTTAATGTTGTACATCAAACATGGTTTGTGTCTGCAAATAATTTCAAAATTTTCAAACATGTTTTGTATCTTCAATACGGTTGATCTCACCTAAGTGCAGATCCTATATTAGTCTCCCCATGAATAAGGTTGCTCGCAGTGTGGGTATCATAGCAAGTATCATGCATGTCAACTAGATAATTTAGGTGAGGTGGCACGACATTAAATGAAAAAATAGAAGATTTGATATCATATCATGATACCGTGTCATATTAAATATTGTACTAAATTGTATCATACATGATAATAAAGAAGGCAATCTAAAGTATACTGGTAACCTATGATGTTTATCATACTTTCCACTGCGGGCAACCTAATATGGTGCACGCTTATTTCGGCCAACTTTAACCATCAATTCGGCCAGTAATAAAATGTTATGTGACTTAGGCCCTGTTCGGAAGCTCTCCAGCTTCTCCAACTCCGCATCTCTGGCTCCGCACGCCCGCTTCCAGCTTCTCGCTTGGAGCTGAAAGTGTTCGTGACGTTGGGTAACTCCTCCCATGGTCTGCCAGCAAGGAGGCATGTTGAGGGTGACAAAAGGCATCGGAGCAGGAGAGGGAGGGGACGACGAAGCTTGGCCAGACCCGGGAAGGGCTTCGAGGAGATGTGGCGTTCGGGCCAGCTTTGTGGGTGCTTCCGGAGAAGCAGGAGCCGGAGAGCTTCTGAACGGGCCCTTACTAGATTTATGAATTCCGTGATATAACTTTTGCCGCATACTACTTGTTAAATTGACTATCAAAGTTAAAACTTGAAATATGCATGCCCTTTGGTGGGAGTATAGAGATGTCAATTTTGTATGTGAAGCTGATACACTGTAGGAACATACGAGAGTCCATCAAAGCCAAAGTGTATCTCTTTCCTCCTCCACAAAAAAAGCCCCTTCTCCTCCCGTTGACACAACCGCCAGTCCGCCCCATCTCCGATGGCCTTTGGGCCATGGAGATGCAGTGGATCTCGGTCCCCTGCCGGCGGGAGGGACCTTGTTCCCGTTCTTGTTAGATTCAGCATCTCGGTTGGGGCTTTGTGGCGGCGGCGATGTCCCTTAGTAGGAATAATGTCTCTCGCCTTCTATCCCAGTCCGGATGGTGCGTCTAGCATCGTCAAAGGGCGTGTGAAGGTGTGTCTCCATTGGTCGGTGCTGATCTTCGATGGATCTGTTTCGACCCGGTCTTCGTTCGTCTTTGTTTGAGTGTTTACATGTTTGATCCTTCTGATCTATGACTTTTTTCATCGGCGATGGTTGTTGCTTTGGTGTGCTGGTCCTATGGGACCTTAGCACGACGACTTTCCGGCTGTCTACTACCACAACGTTTGACTGATTTCAATGAGGGAGGGGTGATGACGGTGGCGCGCCTTCGACTCGCTCCAGTGCTTGTAATCGTCGCAAGGTGGTCCACGAACATGGTTGTAATTTTTATTATCTCTTTTGTTCTTTGCACTGACAGATTAAAGATGAATGGATTGAAAATTTCACGAAAAAAAACTGGTAATATTCAGGTCATCGGTAGTCACCTACACGTCAGGTGCAACTTTACCCGCTTAATTGGAATACTCCATTAAGGTGTGCAGGTACTATACTATAGACTGGGTCAAAAAAGAAGCTATAATAGCAACCATACGCCCTCCACGCGCCGGGGAACAAATAAGAGCAGAGTTGACAATTTGACATTTATCTAGCATCACATATGCATGCATGTACATGAGAAAAAGTGGTCATTTAGCGTGTGATGTAAAAAAGGGTGGCGCATGCAGCAGCGACTCGACTAGTAACCACCGAGTCTGCCCAGAGATGGTAAGCCCGGCGAGCCACCCAGTGCTAGTGGAGTGGAGGTCGCAGTACCGTGTGGTGTGGATGTATAGACCAGTAGACCGGGAAATACAGCCAGCCGGCCGGCGATCGGTCCAGCGAGCAAGAGCAGATGTCAAACTCGGGTCCACGATGCGATGGAGATGCATGCGTGTGGGCACGGCCGGGCTCGCGATTAAACTCGGCTTGACCGACCGGACGGAAGCTGTGCTGCTAGGTGGCTAGGGTAATCATATCGAACGGGCGGATCAAACACGACGAGAAGAGAGAAGAGAAGATGGGGGTCGTCGAGTAGGACCGGTGGTGGATCGGTCGGTCCCGCACGCATTGACGGACGAGGACGACGCGGTTCTCGACTCAGGGTCGTACCCCGGTAGTAGGGTACCCTTCCCTGCTCCTAGGTACGTACGCGCGTGGTCGACCCGGCCGGTCCATGCATGGTGGGGAGGAGTGGGGATTGGTACGTCCTCGTGCTTGTCTCAGCCATGTGCCGGCCGGTGGACCGCGCGCCGCGCGCGCTCTTGTCTCCGGGCCAGTGAGCCGATCGGGACGGCTGCCGCGCGCGTACGCACGGAGGAACGTGGAAAAACCGAAAACATGGTGAAGGGGCGGTGGTGGGTCGACGTGTGGAATGGCGGTGGCGGGGAGCAAGTGCGTCGGCAACGTGCCGACGTGAAAGGCGCCCTTCTGAAACGGCCGTGCCGCGGCCGGCGGTAATGGGGTGACCGGGAGAGACCCAATTCTGTTATATTTGTTTTTTTTTTTAGAATTTGTTATATTTGTTTTCTGGGTTGCTATCTTTGCCAAATCCTATTTGACGCATTTTGGGCTAAATAACCGGCCATTCACGCACAGTGGTTTGGCGAACCTTTTGAAGGTTACTGTATGGTTTTCTTTATCGGTTTTAGCCATTTAGGTTATTAATGTATATGGTTTTTTTATCTCCCCCCACAAAAAAACTATACGGTCTTTTACCAGTTATTGTCAAATACTTCCTTCGTTCCTAAATATAACTCTCAAATATAGTCTCTATAGTGAAATATAGTCTCTCTAGTGAAATCTCTATAGTAAAATCTCTAAAATGACTTATATTTGAAGTATAGGTTCACTCATTTTGCTCCGTATGTAGTCTATAGTAGAATCTCTAAAAAGACTTATATTTAGGAACGGAGGGAGTACATTTTTATTTTTTGGAGTTATTTCTATTTCATTTTCTCCTAATTTTTAGTTTTAATTCAATTTATTCAATGTTCATGTTTGTTAGAGAAAAAATGGTTTTTTTAAATGGTCAATGCTTTCAATGTTGTTCGCCTTTACAAAATGTTTCGCAATTTTAAATAATTTGCAAGCTTTTGAAAATGTTTGCAATTTTAAAAATGTTTAAAATCTCAAAAAATGTTCAGTTTTTATATAAATAGTCAAAAAATAAATCAATGGGATTCAAAAATATTAATCTTTTCAAAAAATGTTCAAAAAAACAATAAATGCTCAATGTTTCTAAAATGCCTGTAATGTTTGCGAGCATGAATAAAATTGCAGACATTTCTATTTTGGTAGGTTCTCTTTTCTTGGGCTGGCGGCAGATCAGGCCGTTTAGGTAGTTGGATTAGGCCAGCAAGGTAAGCCCGATGAATTGTCAGGGTGCAGGACGAGAGAAATCTGGAACCGGCTGCCACTTTCTTTTGTTTTCCCCTGTTCCAAAAAAAAAAAACTTTTATCTATCTTCATAGCGCCATAGCGGGGCGAATATTGTCGTCCGAGCTCCATGGAGCTCGGTTTTGAAAATTTTGAATTTTGAGTATTATTCTGCGTTTCAATTTTTTTTAAACACAGATATACATGAAGGCATAACACATGTGTGTAAATTTTTAAGGCAAAATACGTTCAAATGAGGGCAGTGCAAAAAAAGACAAATCTGGGGCTATTTAACACATGATACTATTCATCCTCCCAGATCATTTCAGCGTTTTTCATCCTGAAATTTTACACACATACACATAACATCCTTGTTTATTTGCGTAATTTTTTTTGAGAATTCTTTGAAACCAAAAAGTTTGTATTCTAATTTGTTTTCGAAAAGGGCCCCATGAAGGCCGAGAGCCACACGTCCATTCTCCATAGCGGGGTTTGTTCCCCGGATATGAACTTGATGCGAGTTGCAACATGCTTGTCCTTTCCCTGCATGTTCGGTTCTAGGCCCCGACCCAAAGCTTTATTGTGCCCTCTGGGTGGTCACCATCTGTCAGGTGCAGCACGTACACTACATCCATCAGGTGGGGCGAACTTGCGTGCAAACACTAGTAGAAAACAAAGCTTTAATTTTGTCATATCATAGCAATAATCCCGCTCGTGTTACGAATCGAGACTAAAGGAAGCATCAACCCCAGTTTGAGCGGCCAGGACGCCGGTCGGGTCTCGGCACGCACCGGTCCGGCAGTCCCGGTTCGGCTAGGATCTTTAGTCTCGGTTTCAGCCTCCAACCGGGATTAAAGGGTCTCGTGGCGCAACCCCTTTAATCCCGGTTGGTGTCTGGAACCGGGACTAAAGGTCCATCTTCAGTTCCGGTTCTAGACACGAACCGGGATTAAAAAGATGCCTATAATGCTCGCCCCTGCCCGCTCACTCCTTTGTTTTTTGATCGGCCGGCGTGTGGGAGGTGTATGCTACTTTGTTCTCACCTCCTATGCACATGAGATGTTCGATAAAATGCCCGAGCCACACTTAAGCTTTCTCCTCTCCAAGCTCGACCTCCAACCTAGATTTTCCTCAAGATTGTCTAGGTTTGGCGGTGCACCAACTATCCAAGCGTTCTAAAAGGTTAGCAACTTCATCCTTTCATCACTCACTGCTAATTTAGCTCATTTTAAATGTTTATAAGTAGAGTGGTTCGTGGGTTTTAGTGGGGGAGTGTATGTGGGAGTTCATTTGATTTAGATGCACAATTTCAGCTCAAATTAACATCTTAGAGTTTACATATGTTTAGGTCGTTGTCCCATCCCCGTCCCCATCCTCACTGCCGTCAATCGCTCGTGCCAATCTCGTCGTCGGCACCATCATGGTGAGCCTCTTATTCTGATCTTCTTTTTAAAAGGAAAAAAATTCTTACTTATACATCCATTTTGCATCATGTTTACCTACTGTTATTTATGTTGTTTTATTGCATAATAATGATTTTTGGAGTAATTTTAATGCCTTTTCTCTCATAATATGCAAAGTACACACAAAGGGGGAGAATTCTGGCAGCTGGAAATCCGGACCTGAAAAAGCTACGTCGGGCTACCTATTCCGCACAACTGCAAATGAGCTGAAACTTCACGAGGATTTTTTATAGAATAAATGAGAATTATTGGAGCAAATAAGTACCAGAGGTGGCCCACCAGGTGGGCACAACCCACCTAGGCGCGCCCTGGTGGGTTGTGCTCCCCTCGGCCCACCTCCGGTGCCCCTCTTCTAGTATATATGTTGTTTTGACCTAGAAAAAAAATAAGGAGAGGACTTTCCGGATGAAGCGCCGCTGTCTCGAGGTGGAACCTGGGCAGGAGGACTTTTGCCCCCGGCAGAGCGATTTCACCGGAGGAACTTCCCTCCTGGAGGGGGAAATCATCATCATCATCATCACCAACAACTCTCCCATCTTGGGGAAGGCTATCTCCATCAACATCTTCAACAACACCATCTCCTCTCAAACCCTAGTTCATCTCTTGTGTTCAATCTTTGTACCAGAATTATAGATTGGTGCTTGTGGGTGACTAGTAGTGTTGATTACATCTTGTAGTTGATTACTATATGGTTTATTTGGTGGAAGATTATATGTTCAGATCCATTATGCTATTTAATACCCCTCTGATCTTGAGCATGATTATCATTTGTGAGTAGTTACTTTTGTTCTTGAGGTCACGGGAGAAATCATGTTGCAAGTAATCATGTGAACTTGATATGTGTTCGATATTTTGATGATATGTATGTTGTGATTCCCTTAGTGGTGTCATGTGAACGTCGACTACCTAACACTTCACCATATTTGGGCCTAATAAAATGCATTGTGGAGTAGTTATTTGATGATGGGTTGCGAGAGCGACAAAAGCTTAAACCCTAGTTTATGCGCTATTCCGTAAGGGACCGATTGGATCCAAAAGTTTAATGTTATGGTTAAAAGTTATTCTTAATACTTTTCTCATAGTTGTGGATGCTTGTGAGGGGGTTAATCATAAATAGAAGGTTTGTTCAAGTAAGAACAACACCTAAGCACCGGTCCACCCACATACCAAATTATAAAAGTAGCGAACATGAATCGAACCAACATGATGAAAGTGACTAGATGAAATTCCCGTGTACCCTCAAGAAAACTTTGCTTATCATAAGAGACCGTTTTTGCCTATCCTTTGTCTCAAAAGGATTGGGCTACCTTGCTACACTTTCGTTATTACTACCGTTACTTGCTCGTTACAAATTATCTTGCTATCAAACTACTATGTTACTTACAATTTCAGCACTTGCAGACATTACCTTGCTGAAAACCACTTGTCATTTCCTTCTGCTCCTCGTTGGATTTGACACTCTTACTTATCGAATAGGCTAAAATTGATCCATATACTTGTGGGTCATCAAGGCTCTTTTTTGGCACCGTTGCCGGGGAGTGAAGTGCTCTTGGTAAGTGGAAATTGGTAAGGAAAAATTATTACTATGTGCTGAAATTTATTGTCACTTGTTACTATGGAAAACAATCCTTTGAGGGGTTTGTTCGGGGTATCTTCACCTCGACCGGAACCACAATTAGTTACCCCTCAACCTACTACACCTACTGAAAATATTGAATATGAAATTCCTTTAGGTATGGTAGAACAACTGCTAGCTAATTCTTATGTAGGAGATGGAACCGAACATCCTGATATGCACTCGATATATGTGGATGAAATTTGTGGATTGTTTAAGCTTGCAGGTTTACTCGGAGATGAAGCTAAGAAGAAGGTTTTCCCTTTATCTTTGAAGGGAAAGGCATTGACATGGTTAGGCTATGTGATGATATTGGATCTTGGAACTGGAATCGATTGAAATTAGAATTCCATCAAAAAAATTATCCTATGCATCTAGTTCATCGTGATCGGAATTATATATATAATTTTTGGCCTCATGAAGGTGAAAGTATCTCTCTAGCTTGGGGGAGGCTTAAGTCAATGTTATATTCATGCCCCAATCATAAGCTCTCAAGAGAAATTATTATTCAGAATTTTGATGCTCGACTTTCTCGTAATGATCAATCCATGCTCGATACTCCTTGTACTGGTTCTTTTATGAAGAATACTATTGAATTCCGATGGGATCTTTTAGAAAGAATTAAACGCAACTATGAAGATTGGGAACTCGATGAAGGTAAAGAGTCAGGTATTGAGCGTAAGTTTGATTGTGTTAAATCTTTTATGAATACCAATGCTTTTCAAAAGTTTAGCACTAAATATGGACTTGACTCTGAGATAGTAGCTTCCTTTTGCGAATCTTTTGCTACCCATGTTGATCTTCCTAAGGAGAAGTTGTTCAAATATCACCCATGAATTAAAGAAGAAATTAAAGAACTGGTAAAAGCTAAAGATGAAACTATCATTTATAATGTTGATCCAGTTGTTCCCACTGCTTATATTGAAAACCCACCTTCCCTGTTAGGATGAAGGAACATGCTAAAGCTTCAACTATGGTCAACAAAAGTTATATTAGAACACCTAAACCAGCTGAACAAATTAAAGTAGAACCTAGTGTTGCTATGGTTAAAGATCTCTTGTCGATAATATTGATGGGCATGTGTCGGGGGTTGGGTGCGACATATGCCAAAGGATGGCTTATCATGGTGGGAGCGAGTAGAACGTCGCCGGTGCCCGGAAGCGGGATGAGGCGAAGACATGCACGCCGGCGAATCTTACCCAGCTTCAGGGCTCTCCGTGGAGATAACACCCCTACTGCTGCTCTGCGGGGTCTCCGCATGGTCACTATGGCAAAGTGGGTACAATCGTGCTCCTAGAGCTGTTTCTGGAGGTAGGAGAGGCCAAGGCTAGCTCTCTCTTTCCTATATTCTAGGGTCTACTGCTATCTGGATCCGAACCCTTTGCATGGGCTCCCCGGGGGTTTATATAGGCCTACCCCCAGGGGTACAACGGTAATCCGGCTGGGCGCGGGTCCCAGCCGTCTGTCTCTCAGGCCGTCGTCATCTCCGCCGACTACTGAGGGCGGGCCCCGCGGACAGGCCTAGTACTGTAGCGGTGCTTCTGATGACGCTGGCTTGGTCATGAGGTCATGGCAACAGTGCTGCCGTCTGGCGGGCGTTCACTGTCGCCATTCCCCATCTTGTCTGATTAATGGCGTGCGGGGCCCGTGGGAGGGGCCGGCCGACTCCAGGGGGCCGACTCCCACGGGTCCGTCTTCAGGGCGCTCTTGTCGTCTTCTGTCTACCCGCTGACAAGCGGTCCCGCCGTCCTTGGGTCGTACAGGCAGGTGTCGTGGGCACAGTGCGCAGCCCACTAAGGCTGAGGTCAGGGCCGGCATGGCAACAGTGCCGCGCCATGATGGAGATCTCCAGCGATATGGCGCACTGTAGCCATGCTGGTCCTTCGTAGGCAGGGTGGAGACGGCCATGTTGTGACCGTTCCCCGCCCTGTCCCTCGCAGCGAAGGCAGGGGGTGGTTGGAGTCGCGAGCCGCCTACCCTCAGCCGGCTTCTCTGGAAGTCGTCAGCTGAGAGTCGGCTTATCTGGAAGTCGTCAGCTGAGAGTCGGCTTATCTGGGAGTCGTCCCTGGGACTCGGCATATCTGGGAGTCGTCCCTGGGACTCGGCATATCTTGGAGTCGTCCCTGGGACTCAGCATATCTTGGAGTCGTCCCTGGGACTCGGCATATCTTGGAGTCATCCCTGGGACTCGGCATATCTTGGAGTCGTCCCTGGGACTCGGCATATTTTGGATTCGTCCCTAGGACACGGCATATCTTGGATTCGCCCCTGGGACTCGGCTTGAGGGGCGCAGCCTGTCCCGATGTCTTGAAAGGTTCTGGAGCTCGGGTTAGCCTACCCGTGGCCCATTACTCCGACAGTAGTCCCCGAAGCTGGTGAGGCTCCGCGGATACTGCGTTGTGGGGCTTCAAAAATTTCATTCTGGTGGTGGAATCTGGCTTTGCTTGCCGTCTTCCTTTAGGCCGACTATCCGGAATCGGACTCGCAGAGGGCCGCCTCGCTCCCTAAGGAGTTCGAACATCGCGGCGGGAAACCAGGCGGTGTCGTGGTTCTAAGTCTGACAGTAGAGTGGGGGTAGGTATGGAGAGACAAGGTCCTAGCTATGGAGAGGTTGTAACACAAGAGATGTACGAGTTCAGGCCCTTCTCGGAAGAAGTAAAAGCCCTACGTCTCGGAGCCCGGAGGCGGTCGAGTGGATTATGTATATATGAATTACAGGATGCCGAAACCTTCTGCCTGTGGAGGGGGGTGGCTTATATAGAGTGCGCCAGGACCCCAGCCAGCCCACGTAATGAAGGGTTTAAGGTGTATTTAGTCCGGGGCGTTACTGGTAACGTCCCACATAAAGTGTCTTAACTATCATAAAGTCTACTTAACTACAGGCAGTTGCAGTACAGAGTGCCTTTTGACCTCCTGGTAGTCGAGTGAGTCTTCGTGGTCGAGTCCTTCAAGTTAGTCGAGTGAATCCCTCGTTGGTCGACTGGAAGGTGACCTCTTCTAAGGGTGTTCTTGGGCAGGGTACTTAGATCAGGTCTGTGACCCTACCCTAGGTACATGACTCCATCATTAGCCCCCGAATGGATTGAGGCTTTGAGTGACGGAGGAGTTGATGCTGTTTCCGATTAACCTTTGCACACTGGTCGTGCGTTGTTCTGAACCAGAGAATCTCTTCGTTGATAGTGAGCAACTTGTCTTTAGTCGACTCGATCCATTCTTTTCTTTCGTCGAGTGATCTTTCGGTCTTCGTCGATTTCCGAGCGACGGATCGCAGGAAATCCCGCGCCTGACAGACTAATCTGCCGTTCGCGGATTCTGCGGGATGCGAAATTTGGGGAAACGCGCGAAGCGGAGCGGACCGCGGCGTTCGGATGGGACGGGACATAGACGCCTCGATCCCCACGTCGCTTTCTTCGCCACGTATCCCGCCCGCGTAACAGTTCCAGGATATGATTAGATCTGCCGGGTCCACCTGTCATCCACTCGGAAGGGATCTTATAAATGCGCCCGGCGAGGATTTTTTGAACAGTGCCTCAGCATTCTCTCTCTGCCTCCTTCGTCTCCGCCCAACGCGCTCGCTCTCGCCTCCGCACCACTTCTCCTCACGCACCCCGCCGGAAGCCATGGTCAAGGAGAAGACGGCGACGCTGGAGCGCGCGAAGAAGGCGTCGGCGACGGAGAAGGCGAAGGGGAGATCCACCAGCCGCGGTGGGTCATCGTCCAGATCCCGCCTGCCGAAAGGCTGGGTCCAGGGAGATTGGATCCAGTCGACCATCACGGAGAAGGATCTCCTCGACATGGCCAACGAGGGCCTGATCCCTCATGGAGCTGCGAGGCTTCCGGGGAAAGAGTGGCAGCCCCAGCCGGAAGAGGGTGAGTGCGTGCTTCTGGCTACCCATGTCGACCGCGGATTCTCTTTGCCACCGAGCGTTTTCTTCCGTGGTTTCTTGAACTTTTTTGGAGCGCAACTCCACCACTTCACCCCGAGTTCTATCGCCTATCTTGCCGCGTTTGTGTCCATGTGCGAGAGTTTTCTGGGCTGTCGACCGCACTGGGGCTTGTTCAAGCACATATTCACATGTCGCTCTCAAACTGTGAAGAAGGCGAGTCCAGGCGACGAAAGAACCCGAGTGGTCCAAATGTGTGGAGGTCTGGGGATCCAGGTGAGAAACAAGAGCACCTTCCCAGCCATGACATTTCCCGAGTCAGTCAGAGGCTGGCAGTCGACCTGGTTCTACTGCCAGGATGAGTCGACACCGGGGCAGTCGAGTGGGCTCCCTCCATTTACCATGGACCGAGTGAACAAGCCCTCCTCCCTGAAGCTGATTCCGGAGGAGAAAGCTGACGTGAAGATGTTGATGGAGCGCGTAGTTCAGTTGGTTCGGGAGGGAGTGACGGGCATGGATCTCCTGGAAGTTTTCCTTAGGCGCCGAATCCAGCCTCTTCAGTTCCTGAGCCACTGCATGTGGTTGTACTGCGGGACTGAGGATGTGACTCGGGTCAATCCAGAAGCAGTCGACGATGCCACTCTGGAAAGGTGGATGGCCGCTGTTACTGGGAACAAGGACAACCCTCGCGGGGCCATAAGGATTCCTCCACTGGACTGCCATAGTGATCCAAACACGGCATGTCTGCCCCACTTCCCGTTGTATTCTCATCATATTTTATTTCTGCTTTCTCTACTGATCGGTCAACTGATCTTTGTCTTGTTTTCCCTCAGGCCCTCACTGAACTGTACTCGATGCCCAACGGAGCGCAGGCTCCGACTGAGGAGGGAGAAGCGAGCGGGGGTGAGAGCCAGGAGGAGGAGTGGGACTCGGACGCCGCCGAGGCCGATGATGATGACGATGACGACGATGATGATGACGATGAGGACGGGGAAGAGGAGGAGGAGGAGGAGGTCGCACCACCGCGCTCGGAAAGGCGGTCGAAACTTGTCCATGACCCTGCGACTGAACGCGGCGAGGGGGTCGCGACTGTTACTCAGTCGACCAAGCGCCCCCGGACCACCTCTCCGGCGCCGACTGAAAAGGCGCCGAAGCAGCCCAGGGCGGCCCCGTCGAAGCCGATCAAGCACCTGCCGAAGATGAAGGTGTCCATCCCCACCATATCAGGGTAATCATATTGCTTACGTCTTCTTGTTTTGTGTGAACTTTATCTCTGGTTGGCGCTGGAGTTAGTCGACTGACTCTTTGGAGTTGCAGTGCTGCTACTTCTGAGACCTCAGCCCGGGCTGACGACCATGCGATGGAGGACGTAGCAACCTCAAAACCTGGTATTATACTCTTAACACCATTTCTAGTCGACTGACTCATGATCTCTAATTCTGATTCTTTTCTGTAGCTCCATCCAATGTTGTTATCACTCTCCCTGATGATGATGAAGACGAGGAACCACTAAAGAACAGAGTGAGAAGAAAAGCGTCTGCCAGCAGGGTGTCCCATGATGTGACGGTGCCTGAGACTCTGGTCGCGGAGGAGGAGAACACCACTCGACACACTGTGTCCTTCACAGATCCGCTGATGAGTGCTCCGCAGCCCTCCCTCTTCACGACGCACCACGTCCCAGAGGACCAAGCTGGCGCAGCGAAGGAGGCGATACGCCAGGCAGGGATCATGATGGAGCAGTTGAAGACCATCCGGGATGCGAGCCAGGCAGCTTACGACGCCAGTTCCGCCCTTCAAAGGAATGTTCAGGTCAGTCGACCACCACTTGTTCTGTTAGGACATGCTATCAAAAAAAAATTCTTTCCAGAATTTATAGTAGTCACCCACTGGGTGTGTCGATTTAAACTCCGTGTTAGCGGGGGCACACTGAGTGCACCCACTGGGTGTAGTCCCCAAGGCTAAGGTCGACTGCGGGCAGTCGGCCTTAGGCTTTATAATTTTAGTCTCTCCATCATTCGACTACGGCGAATGGATTTGGCAAACCGGTGGGGGCACGCTGAGTGCACCCACTGGGTGTAGTCCCCGAGACTGTGGTCGACTGCTGGCAGTCGGTTACAGTCTTAGAGAATACATCTTGTATTTTTTTGAGGTCGACTGGTCGACTCTGTCTTCAAATAGGATTAGTGGGGGCACGCTGAGTGCACCCACTGGGTGTAGTCCCCAAGGCTAAGGTCGACTGCTGGCAGTCGGCCTTAGGCTTTATAATCTTCAGTCTTTCCGTCATTCGACTAAGGCGACTGGATTTCACAAACTGGTCGACTGGTCGACTCTGTCTTCGACTGGTCGATTAGTGGGGGCACGCTGAGTGCACCCACTGGTTGTAGTCCCCGAGACTACGGTCGAATGCTCGTATTCGGCTGTAGTCTTAGAAACGCGTGATTTTTCCTTTTTCACTCGGAAGTGAATTATATTTGACATTTTAGTCGATTGGTTCTTCGCAGAACTCCTGTGATCTTGTGGCTCGCTACTCTGAGCTGGAAAACAAGCACATTCAGCTCGAGCTGAATTTGAAGCTGGTTCAGGAGAATCTGACGAAGGCAAAGGAGGAGACCGAAGGTATGTTTGGTGAGACCTTGACGACTGCTTTTTCCCTTTATTTGTTTCAAAATCTGATCTTGCTGTAACTTGCAGGTAAGGTGAGGGAGGCCGAACGGAAGAAGGACCTTGAACTAGCTGAGAAGATCAAGCTTGTTGACGAGAAGTTAGCTTCAGTCGCCAAGCTTGAGCAAGAAAATGCCAATCTGAAAGCTGCTCTTGGGAAGAAAAAAGATCTGGAGGCCTTCCTGAATGGTCTTGCCAAGAAGCTGTTTCTTATGCTTGAAGGTAAATCTCTATGCTCGGCGATCATTTCCAACCGTGGTTTTTCCATTCGACCATCGCCTTGACTCGGTGATCGTCCTTGCAGAATTTTGTCAAAACTTTGAAGAAGAAACTAGCTGGCTGGAACCAAACCTTGACCCCGTCAATTCTCCGATGGACGAGAAGTTGCCATGAATGTTTTCCGACTGGAGTCCCGTGTTGCAGCTGTCGTGGACTATCTTGCAAGGCTGAAGGTCGCCACATCTCGCATCGACTCGACGCTCTGGCCCGGGGAGACTCTTCAGAATGACCTCGAGTCGCTGATGGCTCGCTTGAACACGATCCCTGGTCGAGTGCAGGAGTGGAAAAAATCCTCGGCTCGGTGCGGTGCAGATGTTGCTCTGTGTCTGGCCCGAGTTCACTGCAAAGATGCGCGAGAAGACAAGCTGGCGGCCCTCCGGGTGGCCAACACCAAGAAACACGACTTCAGGTCCTTTATGGAAACTTTCCTTGCGGCTGCCACTCGGATCGCAGATGGGATTGATCTTGATGAGTTTGTTGCACCTTCCAGCCCTCCACAGGAGGGGTAAAAAACTTCTTCTAAGCTCGACGCTTTAAATTTGCCTCGGTATGCCAAGTGGAATTGTAACCGATAAACCTTAACGGGCTTAGCGCCTGAGCACATCCGGTTCCTTTAGGTATCGATCCGAACTTGAATTTGTCGTTTGAATATGATTCCTTTTGGCTCGAAATGTCTTTTGCAAGTTCAAAGCAGGGCGCTTACTGCAATCGACTTATTCCTTAGTCCACTTAGGTGAGCGCTGGGCTGCAGCTAAGCCCCCGAGTGAGAGGTTTGCTCTTCACTCGGTAGGGTTTTTATATCTTAGGCGAGCACTGGGCTGCAGCTAAGCCCCCGAGTGAGAGGTTTGCTCTTCACTCAGTAGGATTTTTATATCTTAGGCGAGCACTGGGCTGCAGCTAAGCCCCCGAGTGAGAGGTTTGCTCTTCACTCGGTAGGATTTTTATATCTTAGGCGAGCACTGGGCTGCAGCTAAGCCCCCGAGTGAGAGGTTTGCCCTTCACTCGGTAGGATTTCGATAACTTAGGCGAGTACTTGGACTGCAGCTAAGCCTCCAAGTGGAAGTCTGGCCTATCACTCGGTAGGATTTTCATAACTTAGGCGAGTACTTGGACTGCAGCTAAGCCCCCGAGTGAGAGGTTTGCTCTTCACTCGGTAGGATTTCTGACAACTTAGGCGAGCGCTGGGCTGCAGCTAAGCCCCCGAGTGAGAGGTTTGCTCTGCACTCGGTAGGATTTTCATAACTTAGGTGAGTACTTGGATTGCAGCTAAGCCCCCGAGTGAGAGGTTTGCTCTTCACTCGGTAGGATTTTTATATCTTAGGCGAGCACTAGGCTGCAGCTAAGCCTCCGAGTGAGAGGTTTGCTCTTCACTCGGTAGGATTTCGGTAAGTTAGGCGAGTACTTGGACTGCAGCTAAGCCCCCGAGTGAGAGGTTTGCTCTTCACTCGGTAGGATTTTTGATAACTTAGGCGAGCACTGGGCTGCAGATAAGCCTCCGAGTGGAAGTCTGGCTTATCACTCGGTAGGATTTTCGATAACTTAGGCGAAACGGATTCACAGCTAAGCCTCCGAGTGAGAGGTTTGCTCTTCACTCGGTAGGATTTTCGATAACTTAGGCGAAACGGATTCGCAGCTAAGCCTCCGAGTGAGAGGTTTGCTCTTCACTCAGTAGGATTTTCGATAACTTAGGCGAAACGGATTCGCAGCTAAGCCTCCGAGTGAGAGGTTTGCTCTTCACTCGGTAGGATTTTTTACAAACTTAGGCGAAACGGATTCGCGGCTAAGTCACCCACTGGGGGGAAATTTCATTGGACAAAATAAAAAGTGACAAAAATTATGGAGGAACTATGACACTATTATTTTGAGGTCCATGAACTACAGAAGTACTTTATCGCAACTCATCCGAGTGATAAAACTTAAGTGTAAAATGGGCGGAGTAGTTCCGCGTTCCAAGCTCGGGGCTCGTCGATATTATGCTCGACGTTGTAGAGACGGTACGCCCCGTTGTGGAGAACTTTGGTGACGATGAAGGGTCCTTCCCAAGAAGGAGCAAGCTTGTGTTGTTTCTTCTGATCCACTCGGAGAACTAAATCTCCTTCTTGGAAGGCTCGACCTCTCACATTTCTGGCGTGGAAACGACGCAAATCTTGTTGGTAGATGGTCGACCGGATCAGAGCCATCTCCCTTTCTTCCTCTAAAAGGTCGACTGCGTCCTGCCGCGCTTGTTCGGCTTCTGCTTCGTTGTATATTTCAACTCGAGGAGCATTGTGGAGAAGATCACTCGGCAAGACTGCTTCAGCTCCGTAGACCAAGAAGAATGGAGTTCTTCCGGTCGACCGATTAGGTGTGGTCCTCAGTCCCCAAAGCACCGAGGGAAGTTCGTCGACCCAAGCTCCAGCTGCATGCTTGAGATCACGCATCAGTCGGGGTTTCAGTCCCTTGAGAATCAGGCCATTGGCTCGCTCTGCTTGTCCATTCGACTGCGGATGAGCGACTGAAGCGTAGTCGACTTGTGTGCCTTGAGAGTTACAGAAATCTCTGAATTCCTCCGAGTCAAAGTTCGACCCATTATCCGTAATGATGTTGTGCGGGACTCCATATCTGAATATTAGTTCTCTGATGAAGCTAACAGCAGCACCGGCGTCAAGGTTCTTGATTGGTTTAGCCTCGATCCACTTGGTGAACTTGTCGACTGCCACCAGTACATGCGTGAAGCCACTTCGCCCTATTCTCAAAGGACCGACCATGTCCAACCCCCATACTGCGAAAGGCCAGACGAGTGGAATGGTCTTCAGGGCTGATGCAGGCTTGTGCGACATATTCGAGTAGAACTGACATCCCTCGCACTTATCCACTATCTCCTTTGCCATCTCATTCGCCTTTGGCCAGTAAAATCCGGCTCGGTATGCTTTGGCACGATGGTCCGAGAGGACGCATGATGGCCACAGGTCCCCGAGTGGATATCATTGAGGATGAGTCGACCTTCTTCTGGTGTTATGCACTTCTGACCAACTCCAGTCGCGCTTTCTCTGTATAATTGTCCTTTGATTACGGTAAAGGCCTTAGATCGACGGACGATCTGTCGAGCCTCTTCCTCATCCTCCGGAAGCTCTTTTCTCAGGATATACGCGATATATGGAACTGTCCAGTCGGGAATGACCACCAAGACCTCCATGATCAAGTCGACCACCACTGGGACTTCTTCATCAGTCGGATCTGTGGCACTCTTGGGCTGTGGAGCTTCTTCGGTGAAAGGATCTTCTTTGACTGACGGAGTGTGTATATGCTCCAAGAACACACCACTCGGAATGGCTTCTCTCTTGGAACCTATCTTTGCTAGATCATCAGCTGCTTGATTTTTCAGTCGGGGTATATGATGGAGCTCCAACCCCTCGAACTTCTTTTCCAGCTTCCTCACTGCACTGCAGTATCCAGTCATGGCTGGGCTTCTCACGTCCCACTCCTTCATCACTTGGTTGACCACTAAATCCGAGTCGCCATAAACCATCAGGCGACGGACGCCGAGTGAAATGGCCATGCGCAACCCATATAAGAGGGCCTCATATTCTGCCTCATTGTTGGAGGAATCAAAGTGAATCTGGAGCACATATCTGAGCTTATCTCCTCTGGGGGAAACCAGGACAACCCTAGCACCGGAACCATTCAACATTTTAGAGCCATCAAAGAACATGGTCCAATGCTCCGAGTGAACTTCAGTCGGCTGCTGCTGTTCAATCCACTCGGCGAGGAAATCTGCTATTGCCTGGGACTTAATGGCTTTCTTTGCCTCAAACTTGATATCAAGGGGAAGAAGTTCAATCGCCCATTTAGCCACTCGACCAGTTGCATCTCTGTTGTGCAAAATCTCTGATAGTGGAGCGTCGCTGACGACTGTGATGGAATGATCAGAGAAATAATGAGCAACCTTCTTTGTGGTCATGTATATTCCATACACAAGCTTCTGATAATGAGGATATCTCTGCTTGGATGGAGTCAAGACTTCAGACAAATAATACACTGGGCGCTGAACTTTGAGAGCTTTTCCTTCTTCTTCCCGCTCGACCGTAAGCACAGTACTGACGACCTGTCCTGTGGCTGCGATATAGAGCAGCAGAGGCTCTTTGCTGATTGGAGCAGCAAGCACCGGCTGGGTGGAGAGCAGAGCTTTTAGCTCGGCAAACGCTGCATCAGCTTCTGGAGTCCACTCGAACTTGTCTGCCTTCTTCATCAGTCGGTAAAGAGGCAATGCCTTTTCACCGAGTTGTGAGATGAATCAACTTAATGCGGCCAAGCATCCAGTAAGCTTCTGGACATCGTGCACTCGCACAGGGCGTTTCATTTGGAGAATAGTGCCGATCGTCTCTGGATTAGCGTCGATTCCTCGCTCGGAAACGAGAAAACCGAGTAACTTGCCACCAGGAACTCCAAACGTGCACTTTGATGGATTGAGCTTGATATCATACCTTCTGAGGTTGGCAAATGGTTCGGCGAGGTCAGTGAGCAGGTCGGAACCTTTTCGTGACTTGACGATGATATCATCCATATACGCTTCCACATTCCGACTGATTTGAATGAGAAGACACTTCTGAATCATTCGCATAAATGTGGCTCCGGCATTCTTGAGGCCGAATGGCATGGTGATATAGCAGAAGCACCCGAATGGAGTGATGAAAGCTGTTTTACCTCGTCGGGTCCGTACAGACGGATCTGGTGGTACCCGGAGTAGGCGTCTAGAAAAGACAGTCTCTCGCATCCCGCGGTCGAGTCAACAATTTGATCTATGCGAGGGAGAGAAAAATGATCTTTCGGGCAGGCCCGGTTGATGTGCTTGAAATCAATGCACATTCGGAGTGATTTGTCCTTCTTAGGAACCATGACGACATTAGCGAGCCACTCGGAGTGGTATATCTCTCGGATAAATCCTGCCGCCAACAGTCGAGCCACTTCCTCACCAATGGCTTTTCTCTTCTGGACGGCGGACCGCCGAAGATGCTCTTTGACTGGTTTTGCAGATGAGTCGACTCTTAGGCGATGCTCAGCCAGTCCCCTGGGAACACCTGGCATGTCAGCGGGCTTCCATGCAAAAATGTCCCAGTTCTCACGGAGGAACTGGATGAGCGCTTCTTTCTATTTCGGGTCGAGTGTTGTGGAGATGTGGGTCGGAGCTGCATCGGGGACGGTCGGGTGAATGTGAACAGGCTTTGTCTCACCGGACGACTGAAATGCAGATTCTGTGGCGGGTTTCTTGGATCGCAGCAAATCACTCGGATCTGCGTTTTGCTTGTATTCTTCGAACTCGACCGCTGTCACCTGGGAATCAGCAATCTTTGAGCCCTTCTGAAAGCACTCTTCTGCCTTTTTTCGATCACCGGTGACAGTGATCACTCCTTTGGGGCCGGGCATCTTCAATTTGAGGTACACGTAACATGGTCGAGCCATGAACCGTGCATAAGCTGGTCTCCCCAAAATGGCATGATATGCACTCTGAAAATCCACGACCTCAAACGTCAACTTCTCTTTGCGAAAATGTTTCGAATCACCAAACACCACGTCCAGAGCTATTTGGCCGAGTGACTCGGCTTTCTTTCCTGGTATAACTCCATGAAAGCTCATGTTACTGGTGCTCAGTCGGGACATCGGAATGCCCATTCCTTTCAGCGTGTCTGCATACAACAAATTCAGCCCACTACCACCGTCCATCAGTACTTTTGTTAGTCGAGTGCCTTCAACAACTGGATCGACCACCAAAGCTTGCCTCCCAGGGGTGGCAATATGAGTCGGGTGATCAGATTGGTCGAAGGTGATGGGTGTTTGGGACCATTTCAGATAATTTGCTTTCGCTGGGGCAACCATGTTCACCTCACGGTTAATAACTTTCAATCGACTCTTGCTTTCCACATCTGCAAAGATCATCAGAGTGGAGTTGATCGCCGAGCATAGAGATTTACCTTCAAGCATAAGAAACAGCTTCTTGGCAAGACCATTCAGGAAGGCCTCCAGATCTTTTTTCTTCCCAAGAGCAGCTTTCAGATTGGCATTTTCTTGCTCAAGCTTGGCGACTGAAGCTAACTTCTCGTCAACAAGCTTGATCTTCTCAGCTAGTTCAAGGTCCTTCTTCCGTTCGGCCTCCCTCACCTTACCTGCAAGTTATAGCAAGATCAGATTTTGAAACAAATAAAGGGAAAAAGCAGTCGTCAAGGTCTCACCAAACATACCTTCGGTCTCCTCCTTTGCCTTCGTCAGATTCTCCTGAACCAGCTTCAAATTCAGCTCGAGCTGAATGTGCTTGTTTTCCGGCTCAGAGTAGCGAGCCACAAGATCACAGGAGTTCTGCGAAGAACCAATCGACTAAAATGTCAAATATAATTCACTTCCGAGTGAAAAAGGAAAAATCACGCGTTTCTAAGACTACAGCCGAATACGAGCATTCGACCGTAGTCTCGGGGACTACACCCAGTGGGTGCACTCAGCGTGCCCCACTAATCGACCAGTCGAAGACAGAGTCGACCAGTCGACCAGTTTGTGAAATCCAGTCGCCTTAGTCGAATGACGGAAAGACTGAAATTATAAAGCCTAAGGCCGACTGCCAGCAGTCGACCTTAGCCTTGGGGACTACACCCAGTGGGTGCACTCAGCGTGCCCCCACTAATCCTATTTGAAGACAGAGTCGACCAGTCGACCTCCAAAAAAAAACAAGATGTATTCTCTAAGACTGTAATCGACTGCCAGCAGTCGACCACAGTCTCGGGGACTACACCCAGTGGGTGCACTCAGCGTGCCCCCACCGGTTTGCGAAATCCATTCGCCGTAGTCGAATGACGGAGAGACTGAAATTATAAAGCCTAAGGCCGACTGCCCGCAGTCGACCTTAGCCTTGGGGACTACACCCAGCGGGTGCACTCAGCGTGCCCCCGCTAACACGGAGTTTAAATCGACACACCCAGTGGGTGACTACTATAAATTCTGGAAAGAAAAGTTTTTTGATAGCATGTCCTAATAGAACAAGTGGTGGTCGACTGACCTGAACATTCCTTTGAAGGGCGGAACTGGTGTCGTAAGCTGCCTGGCTCGCATCCCGGATGGTCTTCAACTGCTCCATCATGATCCCTGCCTCGCGTATCGCCTCCTTCGCGGTGCCAGCTTGGTCCTCTGGGACGTGGTGCGTCGTGAAGAGGGAGGGCTGCGGAGCACTCGTCAGCGGATCTGCGAAGGACACAGTGTGTCGAGTGGTGTTCTCCTCCTCCGCGACCAGAGTCTCAGGCACCGTCACATCCTGGGACACCCTGCTGGCAGACGCTTTCCTTCTCATTCTGTGCTTTAGTGGTTCCTCATCTTCATCATCATCAGGGAGAGTGATAACAACATTGGATGGAGCTACAGAAAAGAATCAGAATTAGAGATCATGAGTCAGTCGACTAGAAACGGTGTTAAGAGTATAATACCAGGTTTTGAGGTTGCTGCGTCCTCCATCGCATGGTCGTCAGCCCGGGCTGAGGTCTCAGAAGTAGCAGCACTGCAACTCCAAAGAGTCAGTCGACTAACTCCAGCGCCAACCAGAGATAAATTTCACACAAAACAAGAAGACGTAAGCAATATGATTACCCTGATATGGTGGGGATGGACACCTTCATCTTCGGCAGGTGCTTGATCGGCTTCGACGGGGCCGCCCTGGGCTGCTTCGGCGCCTTTTCAGTCGGCGCCGGAGAGGTGGTCTGGGGGCGCTTGGTCGACTGAGTAACAGTCGCGACCCCCTCGCCGCGTTCAGTCGCAGGGTCATGGACAAGTTTCGACCGCCTTTCCGAGCGCGGTGGTGCGACCTCCTCCTCCTCCTCCTCTCCCCCGTCCTCATCGTCATCATCATCGTCGTCATCATCGGCCTCGGCGGCGTCCGACTCCCACTCCTCCTCCTGGCTCTCACCCCCACTCGCTTCTCCCTCCTTAGTCGGAGCCTGCGCTCCGTTGGGCATCGAGTACAGTTCAGTGGGGGCCTGAGGGACAACAAGACAAAGATCAGTCGACCGATCAGCAGAGAAAGCAGAAATAAAATATGATGAGAATACAACGGGAAGTGGGGCAGACATGCCTTGTTTGGATCACTGTGGCAGTCGAGTGGAGGAATCCTTCTGGCCCCGCGAGGGTTGTCCTTGTTCCCAGTAACAGCGGCCATCCACCTTTCCAGAGTGGCATCGTCGACTGCTTCTGGATTGACCCGAGTCACATCCTCAGTCCCGCAGTACAACCACATGCAGTGGCTCCGGAACTGAAGAGGCTGGATTCGGCGCCTAAGGAAAACTTCCAGGAGATCCATGCCCGTCACTCCCTCCCGAACCAACTGAACTACGCGCTCCATCAACATCTTCACGTAAGCTTTCTCCTCCGGAATCAGCTTCAGGGAGGAGGGCTTGTTCACTCGGTCCATGGTAAATGGAGGGAGCCCACTCGACTGCCCCGGTGTCGACTCATCCTGGCAGTAGAACCAGGTCGACTGCCAGCCTCTGACTGACTCGGGAAATGTCATGGCTGGGAAGGTGCTCTTGTTTCTCACCTGGATCCCCAGACCTCCACACATTTGGACCACTCGGGTTCTTTCGTCGCCTGGACACGCCTTCTTCACAGTTTGAGAGCGACATGTGAATATGTGCTTGAACAAGCCCCAGTGCGGTCGACAGCCCAGAAAACTCTCGCACATGGACACAAACGCGGCAAGATAGGCGATAGAATTCGGGGTGAAGTGGTGGAGTTGCGCTCCAAAAAAGTTCAAGAAACCACGGAAGAAAACGCTCGGTGGCAAAGAGAATCCGCGGTCGACATGGGTAGCCAGAAGCACGCACTCACCCTCTTCCGGCTGGGGCTGCCACTCTTTCCCCGGAAGCCTCGCAGCTCCATGGGGGATCAGGCCCTCATTGGCCATGTCGAGGAGATCCTTCTCCGTGATGGTCGACTGGATCCAATCTCCCTGGACCCAGCCTTTCGGCAGGCGGGATCTGGACGAAGACCCACCGCGGCTGGTGGATCTCCCCTTCGCCTTCTCCGTTGCCGACGCCTTCTTCGCGCGCTCCAGCGCTGCCGTCTTCTCCTTGACCATGGCTTCCGGCGGGGTGCGTGAGGAGAAGTGGTGCGGAGGCGAGAGCGAGCGCGTTTGGCGGAGACGAAGGAGGCAGAGAGAGAGAATGCTGAGGCACTGTTCAAAAAATCCTCGCCGGGCGCATTTATAAGATCCCTTCCGAGTGGATGACAGGTGGACCCGGCAGATCTAATCATATCGTGGAACTATTACGCGGGCGGGATACGTGGCGAAGAAAGCGGCGCGGGGATCGAGGCGTCTATGTCCCGTCCCATCCGAACGCCGCGGTCCGCTCCGCTTCGCGCGTTTCCCCAAATTTCGCATCCCGCGGAATCCGCGAACGGCAGATCAGTCTGTCAGGCGCGGGATTTCCTGCGATCCGTCGCTCGGAAATCGACGAAGCCCGAAAGATCACTCGACGAAAGAAAAGAATGGATCGAGTCGACTGAAGACAAGTTTCTCACTATCAACGAAGAGATTCTCTGGTTCAGAACAACGCACGACCAGTGTGCAAAGGTTAATCGGAAACAGCATCAACTCCTCCGTCACTCAAAACCTCAATCCATTGGGGGGTAATGATGGAGTCATGTACCTAGGGTAGGGTCACAGACCTGATCTAAGTACCCTGCCCAAGGACACCCTTAGAAGAGGTCACCTTCCAGTCAACCAACGAGGGATTCACTCGACTGACTTGAAGGACTCGACCACGAAGACTCACTCGACTACCAGGAGGTCAAAAGGCACTCTGTACTGCAACGGCCTGTAGTTAAGTAGACTTTATGATAGTTAAGACACTTTATGTGGGACGTTACCAGTAACGCCCCGGACTAAATACACCTTAAACCCTTCATTACGTGGGTTGGCTGGGGTCCTGGCGCACTCTATATAAGCCACCCCCCTCCACAGGCAGAAGGGTTCGGCATCCTGTAATTCATATACACATAATCCACTCGACCGCCTCCGGGCTCCGAGACGTAGGGCTTTTACTTCTTCCGAGAAGGGCCCGAACTCGTACATCTCTTGTGTTACAACCTCTCCATAGCTAGGACCTTGTCTCTCCATACCTACCCCCACTCTACTGTCAGACTTAGAACC
Source organism: Triticum aestivum (assembly GCF_018294505.1). Taxonomy (NCBI): domain Eukaryota; kingdom Viridiplantae; phylum Streptophyta; class Magnoliopsida; order Poales; family Poaceae; genus Triticum; species Triticum aestivum. Next base: position 503,338,549 of record NC_057795.1, on the reverse strand, counting down.
ACGACACCGCCTGGTTTCCCGCCGCGATGTTCGAACTCCTTAGGGAGCGAGGCGGCCCTCTGTGAGTCCGATTCTGGATAGTCGGCCTAAAGGAAGACGACAAGCAAAGCCAGATTCCACCACCAGAATGAAATTGTTGAAGCCCCACAACGCAGTATCCGCGGAGCCTCACCAGCTTCGGGGACTACTGTCGGAGTAATGGGCCACGGGTAGGCTAACCCGAGCTCCAGAACCTTTCAAGACATCGGGACAGGCTGAGCCCCTCAAGCCGAGTCCCAGGGGCGAATCCAAGATATGCCGTGTCCTAGGGACGAATCCAAAATATGCCGAGTCCCAGGGACGACTCCAAGATATGCCGAGTCCCAGGGATGACTCCAAGATATGCCGAGTCCCAGGGACGACTCCAAGATATGCCGAGTCCCAGGGACGACTCCAAGATATGCCGAGTCCCAGGGACGACTCCCAGATATGCCGAGTCCCAGGGACGACTCCCAGATAAGCCGACTCTCAGCTGACGACTTCCAGAGAAGCCGGCTGAGGGTAGGCGGCTCGCGACTCCAACCACCCCCTGCCTTCGCTGCGAGGGACAGGGCGGGGAACGGTCACAGCATGGCCGTCTCCACCCTGCCTACAAAGGACCAGCATGGCTACAGTGCGCCATATCGCTGGAGATCTCCATCGTGGCGCGGCACTGTTGCCATGCCGGCCCTGACCTCAGCCTTAGTGGACTGCGCACTGTGCCCACGACACCTACGTGTACGACCCAAGGATGGCGGGACCGCTTGTCAGTAGGTAGACAGAAGACGGCAAGAGTGCCCTGAAGACGGACCCATGGGAGTCGGCCCCCTGGAGTCAGCCGGCCCCTCCCACGGGCCCCGCACGCCATTAATCAGGGTAATCATATTGCTTACGTCTTCTTGTTTTGTGTGAACTTTATCTCTGGTTGGCGCTGGAGTTAGTCGACTGACTCTTTGGAGTTGTAGTGCTGCTACTTCTGAGACCTCAGCCCGGGCTGACGACCATGCGATGGAGGACGCAGCAACCTCAAAACCTGGTATTATACTCTTAACACCGTTTCTAGTCGACTGACTCATGATCTCTAATTCTAATTCTTTTCTGTAGCTCCATCCAATGTTGTTATCACTCTCCCTGATGATGATGAAGACGAGGAACCACTAAAGCACAGAATGAGAAGGAAAGCGTCTGCCAGCAGGGTGTCCCAGGATGTGACGGTGCCTGAGACTCTGGTCGCGGAGGAGGAGAACACCACTCGACACACCGTGTCCTTCGCAGATCCGCTGACGAGTGCTCCGCAGCCCTCCCTCTTCACGACGCACCACGTCCCAAAGGACCAAGCTGGCGCCGCGAAGGAGGCGATACGCCAGGCAGGGATCATGATGGAGCAGTTGAAGACCATCCGGGATGCGAGCCAGGCAGCTTACGACGCCAGTTCCGCCCTTCAAAGGAATGTTCAGGCCAGTCGACCACCACTTGTTCTGTTAGGACATGCTATCAAAAAACTTTTCTTTCCAGAATTTATAGTAGTCACCCACTGGGTGTGTCGATTTAAACTCCGTGTTAGCGGGGGCACGCTGAGTGCACCCGCTGGGTGTAGTCCCCAAGGCTAAGGTCGACTGCGGGCAGTCGGCCTTAGGCTTTATAATTTCAGTCTCTCCGTCATTCGACTACGGCGAATGGATTTCGCAAACCGGTGGGGCCACGCTGAGTGCACCCACTGGGTGTAGTCCCCGAGACTGTGGTCGACTGCTGGCAGTCGGTTACAGTCTTAGAGAATACATCTTGTTTTTTTTTTGAGGTCGACTGGTCGACTCTGTCTTCAAATAGGATTAGTGGGGGCACGCTGAGTGCACCCACTGGGTGTAGTCCCCAAGGCTAAGGTCGACTGCTGGCAGTCGGCCTTAGGCTTTATAATTTCAGTCTTTCCGTCATTCGACTAAGGCGACTGGATTTCACAAACTGGTCGACTGGTCGACTCTGTCTTCGACTGGTCGATTAGTGGGGGCACGCTGAGTGCACCCACTGGGTGTAGTCCCCGAGACTACGGTTGAATGCTCGTATTCGGCTGTAGTCTTAGAAACGCATGATTTTTCCTTTTTCACTCGGAAGTGAATTATATTTGACATTTTAGTCGATTGGTTCTTCACAGAACTCCTGTGATCTTGTGGCTCGCTACTCTGAGCTAGAAAACAAGCACATTCAGCTCGAGCTGAATTTGAAGCTGGTTCAGGAGAATCTGACGAAGGCAAAGGAGGAGACCAAAGGTATGTTTGGTGAGACCTTGACGACTGCTTTTTCCCTTTATTTGTTTCAAAATCTGATCTTGCTGTAACTTGCAGGTAAGGTGAGGGAGGCCGAACGGAAGAAGGACCTTGAACTAGCTGAGAAGATCAAGCTTGTTGACGAGAAGTTAGCTTTAGTCGCCAAGCTTGAGCAAGAAAATGCCAATCTGAAAGCTGCTCTTGGGAAGAAAAAAGATCTGGAGGCCTTCCTGAATGGTCTTGCCAAGAAGCTGTTTCTTATGCTTGAAGGTAAATCAACCATGTTCGTCGGGCTCGATTGCCGCAACTTGGGTGGTGGCCGTCTGGCGAGCCACCGCGTGCCTCACCCACCGCTGAAGCCTCGACCGGCCCGAGTGCTTGCGCTGGCGGAAGACCGGGAGGGTGGTCGATGGGGGAGTCGACCGATACGGAGTCGACGGTTGCCGCAGCAGAACGCTGCGGACACATGCGCGAAAATGCGTCGCACCGCGGACGAGGAGCGCATCGACGTCGAGTGGAGCCTCCTGGAGCCAGGCGGAGTCGTCGGCGATGAAGGTGAGAGCACCGAGACGGATCTATCGACCCTCAACCAAAACTCCAGCAGTCATCATGATAAAAGTACTCGGAAGAACCGCAACTTCTCCACAAAATCGCTAAAACACCTGCCCCACGGTGGGCGCCAACTGTCGTGGTTCTAAGTCTGACAGTAGAGTGGGGGGTAGGTATGGAGATACAAGGTCCTAGCTATGGAGAGGTTGTAACACAAGAGATGTACGAGTTCAGGCCCTTCTCGGAAGAAGTAAAAGCCCTACGTCTTGGAGCCCGGAGGCGGTCGAGTGGATTATGTGTATATGAATTACAGGATGCCGAACCCTTCTGCCTGTGGAGGGGGGTGGCTTATATAGAGTGCGCCAGGACCCCAGCCAGCCCACGTAATGAAGGGTTTAAGGTGTATTTAGTCTGGGGCGTTACTGGTAACATCCCACATAAAGTGTCTTAACTATCATAAAGTCTACTTAACTATAGGCCGTTGCAGTACAAAGTGCCTTTTGACCTCCTGGTAGTCGAGTGAGTCTTCGTGGTCGAGTCCTTCAAGTCAGTCAAGTGAATCCCTCGTTGGTCGACTGGAAGGTGACCTCTTCTAAGGGTGTCCTTGGGCAGGGTACTTAGATCAGGTCTGTGACCCTACCCTAGGTACATGACTCCATCAGGCGGCGTGCCTGATACGCTTCCCCGCGGTCGCCCGCCACAACCCCGTCGCGCAGCGCCACGTGGCAATGACAGTCTGCCTACCCACGCGCGCGACGGGACATGCCTTCAGGCGGGGCTCGCCACTACCGCGCCTCGGCATGCGAACGGATCCGTTGCGGCCGCACGGACGGTTGGGTTTCCCACGTTGTTACTGCATGCAGTAACTTCGTGGGGTAGATCGTGGGAGGGGGCGTGGGGTCCCATGCGCAGTTAATCTCACGCCCGCCCCATCGACTTCTCAGCCTACAAGGCTATAAGTAGGCGGGGGGAGAGGAGCAGTGAAGCACGCGTGCCCATCTTCCCTGCTCCCCCGCCTCCTCCTGCCTCCTCTGCTTCCTGCCTTCTTCTTGCCGCCGTCGTGTCGAACCACGCCGCGCCCGCCACGATGAGCTCTTCCTCTGCCGCCGCGGCTCCTGCCGTGCGCTCCGGCGTGTGGGACGGCTCCGAAGTGGACGACGACCTCATCGAGTTTCTTCGCAAGACGCGCCGCCTCCCCGGTGCAAACCTCGTGCGAGCCCGTGCTGCACCGGCCAGGGAGATATTGCCGGCGCCGGAGGAGGGCGAGCGGGTCATTTTCCGCTCGCACCTCATGCGCGGCCTGGGGCTGTCGGCGAGCGGCTTCTTTCGCTCCTTCTGAAGGAAATATGCCGTAGAGGCAATAATAAAGTTATTGTTTATTTCCTTATTTCATGATAAATGCTTATTATTCATGCTAGAATTGTATTAACCGGAAACATGATACATGTGTGAATACATAGACAAACATATAGTCACTAGTATGCCTCTACTTGACTAGCTCATTAATCAAAGATGGTTATGTTTCCTAACCATAGACATGTGTTGTCATTTGATTAATGGGATCGCATCATTAGGAGAATGATGTGATTAGCATGACCCATTCTGTTAGCCTAGCACTTGATCGTTTAGTATGTTGCTATTGCTTTCTTCATGACTTATACAAAGTTCCTGCAACTATGAGGTTGTGCAACTCACGTTTACCGGAAGAACACTTTATGTGCTACCAAATGTCACAACGTAACTGGGTGATTATAAAGGTGCTCTACAGGTGTTTCTGAAGGTGCATGTTGGGTTGGCATAATTCGAGATTAGGTTTTCTCACTCCGATTGTCGGAGAGGTATCTCTGGGCCCTCTCGGTAATACTCATCACCTAAGCCTTGCAAGCATTGTAACTAATGAGTTAGTTATAAGATGATGTGTTACATAACGAGTAAAGAGACTTGCCGGTAACGAGATTGAACTAGGTATTGGATACCGACGATCAAATCTCGGGCAAGTAACATACCGATGACAAAGGGAACAACATATGTTGTTATGCGGTTTGACCGATAAAGATCTTCATAGAATATGTAGGAACCAATATGGGCTTCCAGGTTCCGTTATTGGTTATTGACCAAGAATAGTTCTAGGTCATGTCTACATAGTTCTCGAACCCGTAGGGTCCGCACGCTTAACGTTACGATGACAGTTTTATTATGAGTTTACAAGTTTTGATGTACCGAAGTTTGTTCGGAGTCCCGGATGTGATCACGGACATGACGAGGAGTCTCGAAATGGTCGAGACATAAAGATTGATATATTGGACGACTATATTCGGACACCGGAAGTGTTCCGGGTGATTTCGGAGAAAACCGGAGTGCCGGAGGGTTACCGGAACCCCCCCGAAGAGTTAATGGGCCACATGGGCCTTGGTGCGAAGAGAGAGGGGCGGCCAGGAAGGGCCGCACGCCCCCTCTCCCTCTGGTCCGAATTGGACTAGGAGGGGGGGGGGGCGGCGCCCCCCTCTTTCCTTCCCCTCCTCTCCCCCTTCCTTCCCCTCCTAGTAGGAGTAGGAAAGGAGGAGTCCTACTCCTACTAGGAGGAGGACTCCTCCTCCTGGCGCACCCAACAAGGGCCGGCCAGCCTCCCCCTCCCTCCTTTATATACGGGGGCAGGGGGCACCCCAAAGAGACACAAGTTGATCTACGGATCGTTCCTTAGCCGTGTGCGGTGCCCCCCTCCACCATATTCCACCTCGGTCATATCGTCGCGGAGTTTAGGCGAAGCCCTGCGCCGGTAGAGCATCATCATCATCACCACGCCATCGTGCTGACGGAACTCATCCCCGAAGCTTTGCTGGATCGGAGCCCGGGGATCGTCATCGAGCTGAATGTGTGCTGAACTCGGAGGTGCCGTACGTTCGGTACTTGGATCGGTCGGATCGTGAAGACGTACGACTACATCAACCGCATTGTCATAATGCTTCCGCTTACGGTCTACGAGGGTACGTGGACAACACTCTCCCCTCTCGTTGCTATGCCATCACCATGATCTTGAGTGTACGTAGGAATTTTTTTGAAATTACTACGTTCTCCAACAGTGGCATCCGAGCCTGGTTTTATGTGTAGATGTCATATGCACGAGTAGAACACAAGTGAGTTGTGGGCGATATAAGTCATACTTCTTACCAGCATGTCATACTTTGGTTCGGCAGTATTGTGAGATGAAGCGGCCCGGACCAACATTACGCGTACGCTTACGCGAGACTGGTTTCACCGCTACGAGCACTCGTTGCTTAAAGGTGACCGGCGGGTGTCTGTCTCTCTCACTTTAGCTGAATCGAGTGTGGCTACGCCCGGTTCTTGCGAAGGTTAAAACAGCACCAACTTGACAAACTATCGTTGTGGTTTTTGATGCGTAGGTAAGAACGGTTCTTGCTAAGCCCGTAGCAGCCACGTAAAACTTGCAACAACAAAGTAGAGGACGTCTAACTTGTTTTTGCAGGGCATGTTGTGATGTGATATGGTCAAGACGTGATGCTATATTTATTGTATGATATGATCATGTTTTGTAACCGAAGTTATCGGCAACTGGCAGGAGCCATATGGTTGTCGCTTTATTGTATGAAATGCAAACGCCCTGTAATTTCTTTACTTTATCACTAAGCGATACGATAGTCGTAGAAGCAATAGATGGCGTAAACAACAACGATGCTATGATGGAGATCAAGGTGTCGCGCCGGTGACGATGGTGATCACGACGGTGCTTCAGAGATGGAGATCACAAGCACAAGATGATGATGGCCATATCATATCACTTATATTGATTGCATGTGATGTTTATCCTTTATGCATCTTATCTTGCTTTGATTGAAGGTAGCATTTTGATCTCTCACTAATTATCAAGAAGTGTTCTCCCTGAGTATGCACCGTTGCCAAAGTTCGTCGTGCCCAGACACCACGTGATGATCGGGTGTGATAAGCTCTACGTCCATCTACAACGGGCGCAAGACAGTTTTGCACACGCGGAATACTCAGGTTAAACTTGACGAGCCTAGCATATGCAGATATGGCCTCGGAACACGGAGACCGAAAGGTCGAGCGTGAATCATATAGTAGATATGATCAACATAGTGATGTTCACCATTGAAAACTACTCCATCTCATGTGATGATCGGTTATGGTTTAGTTGATTTGGATCACGTGATCACTTAGAGGATTAGAGGGATGTCTTTCTAAGTGGGAGTTCTTAAGTAATATGATTAATTGAACTTAAATTTATCATGAACTTAGTCCTGGTAGTATTTTGCAAATTATGTTTTATATCAATAGCTTGCGTTGTTGCTCTCATATGTTTATTTTGATATGTTCCTAGAGAAAATTGTGTTGAAAAATGTTAGTAGCAATGATGCGGATTGGATCCGTGATCTGAGGTTTATCCTCATTGTTGCGCAGAAGAATTATGTCCTTGATGCACCGCTAGGTGACAAACCTATTGCAGGAGCAGATGCAGACGTTATGAACGTTTGGCTAGCTCAATATGATGACTACTTGATAGTTTAGTGCACCATGCTTAACGGCTTAGAATCGGGACTTCAAAGAAGTTTTGAACGTCATGGACCATATGAGATGTTCCAGGAATTGAAGTTAATATTTCAAGCAAATACCCGAGTTGAGAGATATGAAGTCTCCAACAAGTTCTATAGCTAAAAGATGGAGGAGAATCTCTCAACTAGTGAGCATGTGTTCAGATTGTCTGGGTACTTCAATCACTTGAATCAAGTGGGAGTTAATCTTCCAGATAAGATAGTGATTGGCAGAATTCTCTAGTCACCATCACCAAGTTAGTAGAACTTCGTGATGAACTATAGTATGCAAGGGATGACAAAAACAATTCCCAAGCTCTTCGCGATGCAAAAATCGACGAAGGTAGAAATCAAGAAAAGAGCATCAAGTGTTGATGATTGACAAGACCACTAGTTTCAAGAAAAGGGCAAAGGGAAAGAAAGGGAACTTCAAGTAGAATGACAAGCAAGTTGTCGCTCCCACGAAGAAGCCCAAGTCTGGACCTAAGCCTAAGACTAAGTGATTCTACTGCAAAGGGACTGGTCACTGGAAGTGGAACTACCCCAAGTATTTGGCGGATAAGAAGGATGGCAAAGTGAACATAGGTATATTTGATATACATGCTATTGATGTGTACTTTACTAGTGTTTATAGCAGCCCCTTGGTATTTGATACTAGTTCAGTTAGTAAGAGTAGTAACTCGAAACGGGAGTTGCAGCATAAACAGAAACTAGTTGAGGGTGAGGTGACGATGAATGTTGGAAGTAGTTCCAAGGTTGATATGATCATCATCGCACACTCCCTATACTTTTGGGATTAGTGTTGAACCTAAATAAATGTTATTTGGCGTTTGCGTTGAGCATGAATATGATTTGATCATGTTTATTGCAATACGGTTATTCATGTAAGTTAGAGAATAATTATTGTTCTGTTTACATGAATAAAACCTTCTATGGTCATACACCCAATGAAAATGGTTTGTTGGATCTCGATCGTGTGATACACATATTCATAATATTGAAACCAAAAGATGTAAAGTTAATAATGATAGTGCAACTTATTTGTGGCACTGCCGTTTAGGTCATATTGGTGTAAAGCGCATGAAGAAACTCCATAAAAGATGGATTTTCGAAATCACTTGGTTATGAATCATTTGATGCTTGCGAACCATGCCTTATGGGCAAGATGACTAAAGACTCCGTTCTCCGGAACAATAGAGCGAGCAACTGACTTATTGGAAATAATACATATTGATGTATGCGATCCGATGAGTGTTGAGGCTCGCGACAAGTATCATTATTTTCTGACCTTCACAGATGATTTGAGCAGATATGGGTATATCTACTTAATTAAACATAAGTCTGAAACGTTTGAAAAGTTCAAAGAATTTCAGAGTGAAGTTGAAAATCATCGTAACAAGAAAATAAATTTCTACGATCTGATCGTGGAGGAGAATATTTGAGTTACGAGTTTGGTCTACATTTGAAACAATGCGGAATAGTTTCGCAACTCACGCCACCCGGAACACCACAGCGTAATGGTGTGTCCGAACGTCATAATCGTACTTTATTGGATATTGTACAATCTGTGATGTTTCTTACCGATTTACCACTATCGTTTTGGGGTTATGCATTAGAGACAGCTGCATTCACGTTTAATAGGGCACCATCTAAATCCGTTGAGACGACACCGTATGAACTATGGTTTAGCAGTAAACCTAAGCTGTCGGTTCTTAAAGTTTGGAGTTGCGATGCTTATATGAAAAAGGTTTTCAACTTGATAAGCTCGAACCCAAATCAGAGAAGTGCGTCTTCATAGAATACCCAAAGGAAACTGTTGGGTACACCTTCTATCACAGATCCGAAGGCAAAACATTCGTTGCCAAGAATGGATCCTTTCTAGAGAAGAAGTTTCTCTCGAAAGAAGTGAGTGGGAGGAAAGTAGAACTTGATGAGGTAACTGTACCTACTCCCTTATTGGAAATTTGTTCATCACAGAAATCTGTTCCTGTGACTACTACACCAATTAGTGTGGAAGTTAATGATGATGATCATGAAACTTCAGATTAAGTTACTACAGAACCTCGTAGGTCTTACAGAGTAAGATCCGCACCAGAGTGGTACGGTAATCCTGTTCTGGAAGTTATGTTACTAGACCATGACGAACCTACGAACTATGAAGAAGCGATGGTGAGCCCAGATTCCGCAAAATGGCTTGAGGCCATGAGATCTGAGATAAGATCCATGTATGAAAACAAAGTATGGACTTTGATTGACTTACCCAATGATCGGCGAGACATTGAGATTAAATGGATCTTCAAGAGGAAGACGGACGCTGATAGTGTTACTATCTACAAAGCTAGAATTGTTGCAAAAGGTTTTCGACAAGTTCAAGGTGTTGACTACGATGAGAGTTTTTCACTCGTATCTATGCTTAAGTCTGTCTGAATCATGTTAGCAATTGCCGCATTTTATGAAATCTGGCAAATGGATAAACAAAACTGCATTCCTTATTGGTTTTCTTAAAGAAGAGTTGTATATGATGCAACCAGAAGGTTTTGTCAATCCTAAAGGTGCTAACAAATTGTGCAAGCTCCAGCGATCCATCTATGGACTGGTGCAAGCATCTCGGAGTTGGAATATATGCTTTGGTGAGTTGATCAAAGCATATGGTTTTATACAGACTTTTGAAGAAGCCTGTATTTACAAGAAAGTGAGTGGGAGCTCTGTAGTATTTCTAATATTATATGTGGATGACATATTTTTAATTGGAAATGATATGGAAATTCTGGATAGCATGAAAGGATACTTGAATAAGAGTTTTTCAAAGCAAGACCTCGGTGAAGCTGCTTACACATTGAGCATCAAGATCTATATAGATAGATCAAGACGCTTGATAAGATTTTTCAATGAGTACATACCTTGATAAATTTTTGAAATAGTTCAAAATGGAACAGTCAAAGAAAGGAGTTCTTGCCTGTGTTACAAGGTGTGAAGTTGAGTAAGACTCAAGACCCGACCATTGCAGAAAATAGAAAGAGAATGAAAAGTCATTCCCTATGCCTCAGTCATAGGTTCTATAAAGTATGCTATGCTGTGAACAGACCTATTGTATACCTTGCTCTGTGTTTGGCAAAGGAATACAATTTTGATCTAATAAGTAGATCACTGGACATGGGTCAAGAATATCCTTAGTGAGGACTAAGGAGATATTTCTCGATTATGGAGGTGATAAAAGAGCCCGTCGTAAAAGTTACAACGATGCAAGCTTTTACACCAATCCAGATGACTCTAAGTCTCAATCTGGATACATATTAAAAGTGGGAGCAATTAGCTAGAGTAGCTCCGTGCAGAGCATTGTGGACATAGAATATTTGTGAAATACATACGGCTCTGAATATGACAGACCCATTGACTAAGCTTCTCTCACGAGCAAAACATGATCATACCTTAGTACTCTTTTGGGTGTTAATCACATAGCGATGTGAACTAGATTATTGACTCTAGTAAACCCTTTGGGTGTTGATCACATGATGATGTGAACTATGGGTATTAATCACATGCAGATGTGAATATTGGTGGTAAATCACATAGCGATGTGAACTAGATTATTGACTCTAGTGCAAGTGGGAGACTGAAGGAAATATGCCCTAGAGGCAATAATAAAGTTATTATTTATTTCCTTATTTCATGATAAATGTTTATTATTCATGCTAGAATTGTATTAACCGGAAACATGATACATGTGTGAATACATAGACAAACATATAGTCACTAGTATGCCTCTACTTGACTAGCTCATTAATCAAAGATGGTTATGTTTCCTAACCATAGACATGTGTTGTCATTTGATTAATGGGATCGCATCATTAGGAGAATGATGTGATTGACATGACCCATTCCGTTAGCCTAGCACTTGATCGTTTAGTATGTACTATTGCTTTCTTCATGACTTATACAAAGTTCCTGCAACTATGAGATTGTGCAACTCACGTTTACCGAAAGAACACTTTGTGTGCTACCAAACGTCACAACGTAACTGGGTGATTATAAAGGTGCTCTACAGGTGTTTCTGAAGGTGCATGTTGGGTTGGCATAATTCGAGATTAGGTTTTCTCACTCCGATTGTCGGAGAGGTATCTCTGGGCCCTCTCGGTAATACTCATCACCTAAGACTTGCAAGCATTGTAACTAATGAGTTAGTTATAAGATGATGTGTTACAAAACGAGTAAAGAGACTTGCCGGTAACGAGATTGAACTAGGTATTGGATACCGACGATCAAATCCCGGGCAAGTAACATACCGATGACAAAGGGAACAACGTATGTTGTTATGCGGTTTGACCGATAAAGATCTTCGTAGAATATGTAGGAACCAATATGGGCATCTAGGTTCCGCTATTGGTTATTGACCAAGAATAGTTCTAGGTCATGTCTACATAGTTCTCGAACCCGTAGGGTCCGCACGCTTAACGTTACGATGACAGTTTTATTATGAGTTTACAAGTTTTGATGTACCGAAGTTTGTTCGGAGTCCCGGATGTGATCACGGACATGACGAGGAGTCTCGAAATGGTCGATACATAAAGATTGATATATTGGACGACTATATTCGGACACCGGAAGTGTTCCGGGTGATTTCGGAGAAAACCGGAGTGCCGGAGGGTTACCGGAACCCCCCCGGAGAGTTAATGGGCCACATGGGCCTTGGTGGGAAGAGAGAGGGGCGGCCAGGAAGGGCCGCGCGCCCCCTCTCCCTATGGTCCGAATTGGACTAGGAGGGGGGCGGCGCCCCCCTCTTTCCTTCCCCTCCTCTCCCCCTTCCTTCCCCTCCTAGTAGGAGTAGGAAAGGAGGAGTCCTACTCCTACTAGGAGGAGGACTCCTCCTCCTGGCGCACCCAACAAGGGCCGGCCGGCCTTCCCCCTCCCTCCTTTATATACGGGGGCAGGGGGCACCCCAAAGAGACACAAGTTGATCTACGGATCGTTCCTTAGCCGTGTGCGGTGCCCCCCTCCATCATATTCCACCTTGGTCATATCGTCGTGGAGTTTAGGCGAAGCCCTGTGCCGGTAGAGCATTATCATCTTCACCACGCTGTCGTGCTGACGGAACTTATCCCCGAAGCTTTGCTGGATCGGAGCCTGGGGATCGTCATCGAGCTGAACGTGTGCTGAACTCGGAGGTGCCGTACGTTCGGTACTTGGATCGGTCGGATCGTGAAGACGTACGACTACATCAACCGCGTTGTGACAACACTTCCACTTACGGTCTACGAGGGTACGTGGAAAACACTCTCCCCTCTCGTTGCTATGCCATCACCATGATCTTGCGTGTACGTAGGAAATTTTTTCAAATTACTACGTTCTCCAACACCTTCTTGGAGCTCCACGGGCTCCAGCCGCACCACCTCACGCCGAACACGATGGTGCTGCTGGCTGCCTTCGCCACCCTGTGCGAAGGCTTCCTCGGCGTTCTCCCCACCATCGAGCTGGGGGGACAATTCTTCCAATCCAAGCTCGGCACGCACGTCGCCGGCGTGCCGGCCCAGTGCGGCGTCTTCATCGCGATGCGGCGAATGACAACCGACAATCCGTTTCCCTCCATCCCGCTGATCAAGTCGGTGAAGATGTGGCAACGGTCTTATTTCTACGTGAAGAACGTCGCCCCAGACGGCAACTGGGTCAATCTGCCACCTTACGAAGCTGGTGCACCGGCTGGGAGGCTCCCCAGCTGGTCCCACCAAGTCAAGACGCTGACTCCCGCCGGAACCGCCGTCGTAGCGCGACTCCGAGTTCTGATGCAGTCGGAGGGCCTGGTTGGAGCCGACTTGCTGGCCGCCTTTGTGGCGCGCTGAGTCCTCCCTCTCCAAGGCCGGCGTCATCTGATCAGTCAGATGAGCGACCACCGGGATCCGAGTCAGATGTGCACCACGGACATGCCCCACGCGGAAGTGGCGAACATGGTGAACCACATCGCTAACTGCGAGCTTGCGGCGGACTAGCAGTTCGGCAAGGAGCCATACTCGCACGCCAACCCCCCTCCGGCGGTAAGTCGCATCTCTTGTTGCTCTGTTTTCTTTGTAGCCGAATCCCACTTCTGATCTTTTTGGTTTCTTTGAGTCAGAATCCCCTTATTCAGCCTGCAGCCGGCGTCGAAAGACCGCCTCGTGAATTCGTCCCTGACCGAGCGGAGAGCGATGTTGATGACCCCAACTTGGGGGCGGCGGCGATGGAGGCCGACGCCGAAGGCGGAGGCGGGGGAGCGGGAAGTGGCTTCAGGCCCTCGGCCACCTTCGCGACTAGCCTGAAGACGATGTTGAAGGGGAAGTCACCCTGCGCCGCCAGCCAAGGGTCGGCCCGCCGGGTGCGAGTTCCTCCGCCGGCCAAGGCGGCGAGAAGAGGCGCCACGCCTGGCCGAGTTCACTCGGCGGCAAGCCGAAGAAGTTCAAGGGGGCGGCCGCCGCGACCAAACGGGAGGAAGCGGCCGCGAAGGCCAACCGTTTCCGCAAGGAAGTGAAGAGGCCGCCACTGGTCTCTGCGTAAGTGCTTCTGCCTTCGCCTTATTTTCCTTTGGTGAATTCTGTCCGAGTCTTTTACACCCCCTCCTTGCTTTAGGGCTCCTCTTACCCTTGAAAGGGTCGCCGCCCCCTCCGTCATGGGGTCGGTGGAGACGTCCGCCAATACTCGACGGGCTGACCCCGCCGCCGACCTCCGGGAGGCGACAGAGCGAAACGCACTGGTGAAGCGCGACAAGGAGGAGGCTGACCGCCTAGAGAAAGCGGAGGTTGAGAAGGTGGCGGCCTCCGCCCAGAAAAAACTGGACGAGGCCGAAGCCACCATTACGGCAAGGCGGCAAGCCGAGGAGGCCGCACACCGCCAATCGGTGTTGTTCGTCATCCTGCTGTCCTCCGCGCCGCCGCCCCCGGAGTTCACGGGGCAGATCGGAGAAGCCGGCGCCGAGAACCCCATCGCGGAGAAGGAAAGCAGCGAGGCCTCCATGTCGGACACGCTCGTGCCGCCACCGCCGCCTCCGCCGCCGTCTGGGAGCGCGCATGGAAAATAGCCGGCGGGCCCGCCGGTGCCGCCGACTGCGGACGAGTCCGAGGCGAGGCTACTCCTCCAAGTTGCCTCGCCAGTGCGCCGCCGCCTTGAGAAGGCGACTTCGGCGCCGCGACCCTTGGAGACCGGTGCCGCCAGCTCGGCCATCCCAGATGCCAAGGCGACGAGTGCCACGCCCGTCGGGTGGGTGCGCGGAGGCGGCACAGGTCCGCTGAACCAGGCGCTTCTGGACGTCTAGGCAAAGCTACGAGCCGAGGGCGACGCCCTCCAAAACTGCACCAGGGCGCATTTGGCATCGCGAACGGCCGTCCGAGTATGCCTTCTTCTTTTGATTCTTGTTTTTCTTGTTCTTCTCTATGGGGGCGCGCCAGCGCACCCACTGGGTGTAGTCCTCGAGTTTCGGGCCGGCTGCTGAGCAGGCGGTTTGGAACTCCCTCTGGCGAGTTCCAAATATTTAACTTTGTCCGAAATGCTTATTACAGGAGTATCACAACCTCCGCTCTACTGCCTTCAACCACAATGTTGAGGAGCTGGGCAAGCAGACCGCCGACTTGTCAGAGAGCCGGAGTGAGTCCTTCTTCTTTTTCGCGGGGGCGCGCTGGCGCACCCGCGGGCTGTAGTCCCCGAGATTCGGGCCGACTGCTGAGAAGTCGGGCCGGATCTTCTCAGCGACTTTCTTTGTTGACGACTTATCGTCTTTTTCCTTTTTCTTCTTCAGAGGCCAACGCCACTCTTCAGTAGCAGCTGGGCGAGGCCAACACCGCCTTGCGCACCAAGGGGGAGGAGTGCGGCAAGCTTGTCACGGAGCGTAATTTGCTGGCTGCGCAGCTGGCGGAGCAAAAGGAGCTGCTCAAGAAGGCGCAGGAGGAGGCAAATAAGAAAGAGGCTGCGATCCTGGCCGAGTTCGAGAGCGAGCGCTCCTCCTGGACCGACAAGGAGGCGCAGCTGACTTCCGGCTTCCATGAGATCGAGAACATCATCGATGGTGAGTTTCTTGGTTTCCTTTGAGCCACCGACTATGGGTCGGGCCGATTTTTGACTCCGACTTGTTTCTCTTTTGTCTTGGCAGACTTCTTCCTTGGCCACTCACAGGCAGTCACACATGCCATCGAGGCTGATCGCGAGGCACGGAGGGCAGATGGCACGGAGATCGCTGCTAATGCCCCCCTTGACCATCGACGAGCAGCTTCTGAGTATCGAGGCCCGTCTTCGGCCGGCCCATCGGTTGATGTGCCTGCTTCAGCATGTCGGCGCCCAGGCGGTTGCCGCTCTATGGCCAGACACACCGGTTCTGCGCACTGCCAGTCGGACTGCCGACTGGCTGGAGGTCGCAGCTGGCCGTCTTGAAGCCTGGAAGGGTTCCTCGGCCTGGGCCGGAGTGCGCCGAGCCTTGGAATTTGTCAAGGCGTGGTATCCGAGGCTGGACCTGGACCGGCTGGCCGCGTTCCGGTCAGAGGCCCAGGCGGAGCTGGTGGATGTGGAGGGCGCCCTCGTCGAGCGTGCGGCGACGATTGCCGACTACACAGATACCAGCGTCTTTGTCCCCGAGCAGGCTGCAGGAGGCAAGGAGGTGCCGCCGGAGTGGTTCGGGATGAACCCGGACTACGACGAGGACTCGGCAGACGAGGCGGAGGACGAAAGCGAGACGGAGGCGCCAGAAGACGGAGCGGGCGACCAGCCTCAGCTCGACCGCGCCTCCAGCAACGAGCCGCGTCCGGAGAAGGCGACTGCCGCCAGAGACGATCAAGCCGAGACTGCCCAGCCGGCCGCCCCGGCGCCTGACACCACCGTCTCCTCCGACCCTACGAACCCGGATGCCGCCTCCTAGGCTGTCGTCTTTGCCTTCGCTTTATCTGCCTTAGTAGCCTTTGAAAAACTTTGTTAATTCGAACAATTCCACCCACGGGGTGTATCTTGAACTTCTACTTGAAGATTCGGCCAAGGGCCTATGTAAATATGTATCCGAGTTCTATCTTTCCTTGCTCATTGCTCTTTAGGCTTTTCCCTTTGCCGCCTTCCCTTAGTCGCTGCCTTGCCAGTCGGACAACCACTCTGCGGACTGCCGCTCGATCAAACGCTTGACTACTTTGGGAAGGCAAGTACTTGGCCATTTTTAGAGTCTTTTTAACAAGTCAGATAGAAAGCGGTAAGCCGACTACTAAAGAGTTGGCTTTCCTTAATAGAAGCTAGTAGAAAGCGGCGAGCTGACAACTCATGAGTCGGCTTTTGCTTAAAAGATGCTGGAGGCCGTCTTAAGCTATGTTTGTGCTTTGGGTCCTTAGCCATTTTTCGTGCGGGCGCCCGTTCTTCCTCACTCCTGCCAACCAAACAGTCGCTCTGTGAGCTGCGGCTTTTGACAGGAGACGGCTTAGGCGCCACACACTACTTGTCTGACTGCGGGAAGCACCTCATAGCGCGAGGCGGCGAGTCCCCGGGCCGACTAGTCGAGCCCGGTGCCAAGCGGTATTAACAAAGAGTAATATACTCGAAGGCATAATTCTTATCATACAGATAACAAAAAAGGGCAGTCCCCGAGCTCGTCTCGGGGCGCCCAAAGTCTTGGTACTTTAATACAAAGGGTAGCGTGATACATACTGCATCAACTGTAAAATCTTCAGAGAAGATTTGCATTCCACGGGCGTTCTGTCTCTTTGCCGGAGTCGTCCCTCTTGCGTGGTCGGGGCTTCTGAGCGTCGATCAGGTAGTAGGAGTCGTTTCCCAACACCTTGCTGATAATGAAGGGGCCCTCCCAAGGCGCCGACAGCTTGTGCTGGCCGGCTGTTCACTGGATCTGTCGGAGCACAAGGTTGCCCTCTTGGAAAGGTCTTGGCCTGACCTTCCTGTTGTAGTTTCGGCGTAGACTCTGCTGGTAGATGCTGGACCGGCTGAGTGCCAACAACCGACCCTCTTCCAGCAGATCGACACTGTCTTGACGTGCTTCTTCTGCTTCTTCCTCGGTGTACATTGTGACTCGCGGGAAGTCGAACTCTATGTCCGTCGGGATGACGGCTTCGGCACCGTAGACGAGGAAGAAGGGTGTGAAGCCGGTTGACTTGTTTGGAGTCGTGCGCAGACTCCAGAGGACGGCTGGCAATTCGTCAAGCCAACAGCCGGCCGAACGCTCCAGTGGTTCGACCAGTTGAGGCTTTATGCCAGACAGGATGAGGCCATTTGCTCGCTCTACCTGGCCGTTTGACTGTGGATGGGCAACAGACGCTAAGTCCAGTCGGATGCCCTGAGTCGCGCTAAAATGGGCCAAGGCACCTTTGGCAAAATTTGTGCCATTGTCGGTGATGATGTTGTGCGGTATGCCGTACCGAGTCGTGATGTCGGCGATGAAAGTCACTGCAGTCGGACCATTCAACTTCTTGATGGGCTTCACTTCTATCCACTTGGTGAACTTGTCCACCGCGACAAGTAAGTGAGTTAGGCCGCCTCGTGCTATTTTGAATGGTCCCACCATGTCCAGGCCCCAAACCGCAAAGGGCCAGGCAATGGGGATAGTCTTGAGTGCGGAAGCCAGTTGGTGTGGCTTGGAGCAGAACATCTGGCACCCCTTGCATTTTTGGACTAACTCTTTGGCCTCTTCCAGGGCAGTTGGCCAGAAGAAACCGTGTCGGAAGGCTTTGGCGACGAGTGCTCTCGAGGCTGCATGGTGGACGCACTCGCCTTCATGGATGTCTCTGAGAATTGCTTGGCCTTGCTCTGGCTTGACGCAGCGCTGGTAGATGCCAGTGACACTGCGCCTGACCAGCTCTCTGTTGACTATGGTGTAGGCTGCCGCTCGGTGTTGTACTTGCTGAGCCGAGATTTCATCAGTTGGCAGCTCTTTGTTTACTAGGAACTTGAGGATGGGCTGGGCCCATGAGGGTGCCGCTATTTCTTCAATTGCCACTATTGCGACTTGGACAAGGGCGGCTGGGCTGGGAGGCGGCGGGCTAGAGTTTGCAGCCGCTTGCTGACTTGACGACGTCCCCGGGCCGACTGGAGCAGTCCCCGGGCTGAGTTCTGGAGTCTTTGGTCTGGCCGCCGCAGTCCCCGGGCTGAGTTCTGGAGTCTTTGGTCTGGCCGCCGTAGTCCCCGGGCCGGGTTCTGAAGTCCCCGGGCCGGCTTTGACTGCAGCGCTCTTGGAGTCAGATCCGACTTCTTCGGGTGGAGCCGACACAAAGATTGAGTCTGACTCTAGTGAAGGCTTGACAGACGGCTTGAGGAGGCGCCGAAGGGCGACGCCGGATGGTATTGCTTGGCGGGTGGAGCCGATTCGTGCCAAGGCGTCTGCTTGGTCGTTGTCGTTCCTTGGCACGTGGAGGAACTCGCACCCCTCGAAGTATCCGCTGAGTTGTTGCACAAGGAAGCGGTAGCTCGCCATGTTTGCGTCCTTGGTGTCCCAATCGCCAGATGATTGCTGGACCACCAAGTCAGAGTCGTCATAACACAGGATCCGGCGAATGCCGAGCTCTTTGGCAAGCCGGAGCCCGTGAATGAGCGCCTCGTACTCGGCCACGTTGTTGGAGGCGGCAAAATGGATCTGTAGCGCTTATCTGAGCTTGTCGCCCTTGGGGGAAGTGAGGACGACGTCGGCTCCCAAGCCGGTGCACATCTTGGAGCCGTCGAAGTGCATCCGCCAATGGGTGGAGTCGGGCGCTGGTGGCAGATACTGGGCTCGGCCCAATCGACAAGGAAGTCGGCCAGTGCCTGCGACTTGATGGTGGTGCGGGGCTGGTAGTAGATGGTGTAGGGAGCCAGGTCGATGGCCCATTTGGCCACTCGGCCAGAAGCATCTCAGCTTCCGATGATCTCGGCTAGTGGAGTTGTGCAGACCACAGTGATTGGATGCTCCTGGAAGTAAGGCTCCAATTTCTTGGCTGCAAAATGTACGCCGTAGCACATCTTCTGGTTGTGGGGGTAGTTCTGCTTGGAGGCCGACAGTACTTCGCTCAGGTAATATACTGGTCTCTGGACAGGTAGCGCCTTGCCTTCCTCTTTGCGCTCGACTACAATAACTGTGCTGACTACCCAGCTGGTGGCGGCAATGTATAAGAGCATGGGCTCTTTGGGAGTCGGAGCCGCCAACACAGGGGGAGTAGTCAACATTTTCTTCAGTTGGAGAAAAGCCTCGTCCGCCTTGGGAGTCCATTCAAAAAAGGTTGTCTTCTTCATGAGCTGATATAAGGGGAGAGCTTTCTCGCCCAGCCGACTGATGAATCGGCTCATGGACGCCAAACAACCGGTGAACTTTTGCACATCTAACAGTCGTCTGGGTGCTTCCATCCTCTCGATGGCCTTGATCTTCACAGGGTTGCACTCTATGCCGCGTTCAGAGACCAGGAAACAAAGGAGCTGGCCGGCTGGTACTCCGAAGACGCACTTCTCGGGGTTGAGCTTGATATGGAATCGGCGCAGGTTCTCAAAGGTTTCCTTGAGGTCTTCCAATAGTGTCCCACGTTTTTCCATCTTCACCACCATGTCATCCACATAGACGTGGGCATTTCTGCCGAGTTGCTTTAGGAGGCATTTCTGCATGCAATGCTGAAAGGTGGCGCCGGCATTCCTCAAGCCGAACGTCATGGTTAGGTAGCAAAAGGCACCAAACGGCATGATGAAGGCGGTCTTCAGTCTATCAGCCTGGTTCAGCTTGATCTGGTGATATCCAGAATATGCATCTAAGAAACTCAACAACTCGCATCCGGCTGTGGAGTCTACCACCTGATCAATTCTCGGCAGAGTGAATGGGTCCTTGGGACAGACTTTATTGAGGCTTGTGTAGTCGATACACATCCGCCACTGCTTTTTCTTCTTCAGCACCAGTACTGGGTTTGCTAGCCACTCTGGGAAAAACACTTCCATAATGAAGTCGACTGCCAGAAGCCGGGCTATTTCTTCTCCAACAACTCTTCTCTTCTCTTCTGACAGGCGGCGCAAGGGATGCCTGACGGGCTTCACATCAGACCGGACATGTAACTTGTGCTCGGTGAATTCCGTCGGTACACCTGGCATGTCTTTAGAGGACCATGCAAAGATGTCTCGATTCTCACGGACGAAATCGACGAGCTCGCCTTCCTATTTTCTGTCAAGGTTTGTACCCATGACAGCGTACCTCTCTGGGTGCTCCGGGTCCAAAGGTATCTTCTTTGTTTCTCGGGCCGGCTTGAATGATCCTTCTGCTTCCGACTCCTTGGGGTCGGGCGACATCTCGGGCTGCTTGCCGGCCATCGCCACAACCCGATCAAGAAGCCGTTTCTCAGCTGCGATCACCAAGGACTCGGCCAGCCGGCTGCTTTTGGCCGCGCAAGCGGATGACTTTCTGTAGTCGCCGGCCATGGTTAGGATTCCCTTGGAACTCGGCATCTTCATCTTGAGGTAGGCGTAGTGGGGGACCGCCATGAACTTGGCCAAAGCAGGTCGGCCAAGCAACGCATGGTACGGGCTTTCGAGGTCCACCACTTCGAACCAAACTGGCTCTCGGCGGAAATGTTCTTTGTCCCCAAAGAGGACGTCTATCAGAATCTTGCCGATTGATGAGCAGGAAAGGCCAGGGACAATGTCATGGAACACAGTCCGGCTGCTGTGAAGCTGTCTTCCATCGTATCCTTGTACAGGATGTTGATACTGCTGCCTCCGTCTATTAGCACTCGCAAGAAACGAGCGGCCCGCCTATCTGTGGCGAGTGTGGCGCCTAAGACCAGGGCGTAGGAGCCCGGATTCGGCATCACCTCTGGGTGATCAGCTCTGCTCCAACTGATAGGTCTTTCGGACCAGTGCATGAACTCTGGAGTGCTTGACGCGACTGCGTTCACCTCTTGCTGCTGCTGGCGCCTGCTGCGTCGGTCGTCAGCCACACTGGTGAACACCACATAGGCTCCATGCTCATCTAGGAACTCGTCTTGTATCGCGCCGACTGGCCTGACAGCCGGCTGCTGGGGCGGTGGTGGAGGAGGCGGCCCAACAGGCGGGGGAGGGAGCAGGCTGTCTCCCTTGTCGATTCTGGTCAGCCAGTGGCATTTCCGGGTGGTGTGGTTCGACGGCTTCGCGCCACTGTGGAACTTGCAGGGGCCATCCAGGGTCTGCTCGTAGGAGAAGGCCGGCAACCAGTTGGACTTGCCGCCTTTCTGCCGCTTGGTCGGAGGCTGTCCCTCCGGCTGTTGGTCTTCAACTGTTGCCACTTGCCGGCTGTTGGAAGCCGGCTGTGGGGCCTTGCGCTTGTGGTTGCTTTGCTGCTGCCGCCGACTGGTGTCCCCAGCCAGAGTTCTTGGAGCCTGAGGGGCGACTTTGCCAGTCGCACTAACTTGAATCTCCACCTTCATGGAGGAGTCGGCCGTGGCGTACTTGTCTGCTGTGATCAGCAGCTCATCGAGGGTCTCCGGCTCGTCGCAGAGGAGCTTGTGCTTGAGGAGGGTGCCTTCTCTGCACCCGACAGTAAAGTACTCGTTAGCCTGCACCTCGTGCATGCCCTCGCAGGAGTTCCGAAGTTCGGCCCAGCGCGTGAGGTAGTCGCGAGTGGACTCGTCGGGGCCTTGCACGCACAAGGAGAGTTGGCGAGGCTTGGGAGGTCGCTTGTACGTGCTCGTGAAGTTGCGGACGAAGGCCTCAGTGAAGTCGACCCAGCTGTTGATGCTACGAGGCTTCAGACTGTTCAACCATGTCCGGGCCGTGCCCTGGAGCATGAGCGGAACATATCTTATGGCAACACGCTTGTTGCCGTTCGCTATATTGACGGCTGTGGAGTAATCAATCAGCCAGTCCTCCGGCTTCACGTTGCCGGTGTATTTGGGCGTGTCTCGAGGGAGCGTGAACCCTTTGGGAAAGGGCTCATCTCAGATGCGGGGTCCGAAACAGGGAGGACCCAACTCGTCTTCTTCTTCCAGCGCTAGGGATCGGTGGAGTCGGTCGATCCGGTGACGGGCATCGTTCTCTCCGACTCCCTCTCGGCGGCCAAGGCGGTCGCCGAGAGTCGGATGCTCTACGGGTGGCGGGGAGGCTCGCCTTTCTCTGCGAGGAGGGGGAGGCAGATAGTCGTCTCGTCGTTCCACCGCTTTGGGGCGGCCGTCTTGGTCACGCTCGATGGTGATGCGAGTCCGACTGTGGCTGACAGCCAGCTCCTTGTCTTTCTTTCTGCGGACCCCACCAGTTGGCGTCCGAGACATCGCGCCTTGATCTCGGTGGGGTGGCGGGTCGTCGTTTTGTCGCCGCGGTGCCTCCGTGCGGTAGCCGGCTTCGTTCTGTGCGGCAGCTGCGTCGAGGAGTTGCTGAACCCGCTCCGTCATCAGGCGGCGCTCTTCACCCTCGAAGTTGTCCATCTCGTCTGCCGCCGCCTGGGCGGCGCGGATGTTCTCCGCAGGCGTGGCATACACGGGGCGATTGGCCCCGAACAGATTGGCGATTGCCACGCCGCGTTGCCGGACCGCGCCTAGGCGGCTAGGCCCAGTCGGAGCCGGTGAGCCGCCCACGGCGCGATCCATCTCATGTTGGTTGGCCTCCGACAAGTGTCTCATGCTTTCCAGCTTCTTCACGCCCTCGATATGCTGAAGGCGGCACGCCTCCAGCGTCTCGGTGTCGGCGTCTCCCGGAATCGGCGCGGTCAGGTCTTGCAGAGCCGCGTCGAGCGGGTCGTGCGCCCCCTCGCCGGAACGCTTGCCGTGACCGAGGACGAGAACCTCCGTGATGGTGCTTCCGTCGCTCTCCGCGCAAGGGAGCGGCTCATCGTAGACCACCATGTTGGTGGGGAACGCGTCGAGCGACGCAGTGTCGGAGTCGACCAGCATCGGGTCGGTGGATCCTATGGACTCCAGGTCCATGGCAGGCTCGCCGGCGACGTGGAGTTGGTCGAGGAGACCCGCGAGGAGGCTCTCGGGGCTGCTCGTGCCTGCATCGGACGCAGGCTCATCGGAGAGGCGAACCTCGCCGATAAGCTCGGCGAGGCAGCTGGCCGCGCAGGCGATCTCAGCGCCGTGCAGCACGTCGGCGCAGACTCCATCTGGCGTGCCGGGCTGGCTGTGCTCGCCAGGGAGGAAAAGGGTTCCCGTCCAGAGCAGGTCTCCGGACGACGGTGCACCTCGCCCCACGGTGGGCGCCAAATGTCGGGGGTTGGGTGCGACATATGCCAAAGGATGGCTTATCATGGTGGGAGCAAGTAGAACGTTGCCGGTGCCCGGAAGCGGGATGAGGCGAAGACATGCACGCCGGCGAATCTTACCCAGCTTCAGGGCTCTCCGTGGAGATAACACCCCTACTGCTGCTCTGCGGGGTCTCCGCATGGTCACTATGGCAAAGTGGGTACAATCGTGCTCCTAGAGCTGTTTCTGGAGGTAGGAGAGGGCAAGGCTAGCTCTCTCTTTCCTATATTCTAGGGTCTACTGCTATCTGGATCCGAACCCTTTGCATGGGCTCCCCGGGGGTTTATATAGGCCTACCCCCAGGGGTACAACGGTAATCCGGCTAGGCATGGGTCCCAGCCGTCTGTCTCTCAGGCCGTCGTCCTCTCCGCCGACTACTGGGGCCCGCCGACTGGCGGGCCCCGCGCACAGGCCTGGTACTGTAGCGGGCCTTCTGATGACGCTGGCTTGGTCATGAGGTCATGGCAACAGTGCCGCCGTCTGGCGAGTGTTCACTGTCGCCATTCCCCATCTTGTCTGATTAATGGCGTGCGGGGCCCGTGGGAGGGGCCGGCCGACTCCAGGGGGCCGACTCCCACGGGTCCGTCTTCAGGGCGCTCTTGCCGTCTTCTGTCTACCCGCTGACAGGCGGTCCCGCCGTCCTTGGGTCGTATAGGAAGGTGTCGTGGGCACAGTGCGCCAACTAAGGCTGAGGTCAGGGCCGACATGGCAACAGTGCCGCGCCACGATGGAGATCTCCAGCGATATGGCGCACTGTAGCCATGCTGGTCCTTCGTAGGCAGGGTGGAGACGGCCACACTGTGACCGTTCCCCACCCTATCCCTCGCGGCGAAGGCAGGGGGTGGTTGGAGTCGCGAGCCGCCTACCCTCAGCCGGCTTCTCTGGAAGTCGTCAGCTGAGAGTCGGCTTATCTGGAAGTCGTCAGCTGAGAGTCGGCTTATCTGGGAGTCGTCCCTAGGACTCGGCATATCTGGGAGTCGTCCCTGGGACTCGGCATATCTTGGAGTCATCCCTGGGACTCGGCATATCTTGGAGTCGTCCCTGGGACTCGGCATATCTTGGAGTCATCCCTGGGACTCGGCATATCTTGGAGTCGTCCCTGGGACTCGGCATATTTTGGAGTCGTCCCTGGGACTCGGCATATCTTGGAGTCGCCCCTGGGACTCGGCTTGAGGGGCGCAGCCTGTCCTGATGTCTTGAAAGGTTCTGGGGCTCGGGTTAGCCTACCCGTGGCCCATTACTCCGACAGCATGTTATTTACTTCTGTGATGAAGCTGCTAGAATTGCCAAACCCGATGAAAAATATAAACATAGACCTATTGTTGGCATGCCTGTTGTCTCAGTTAAGATAGGGGATCACTTTTATCATGGTTTATGTGACATAGGTGCTAGTGTGAGTTCTATTCCTTTTACCTTATATCAAGAAATTAGGAATGACATAGCACCCGCTGAAATAGAAGACATAGATGTTACTATTAAGATTGCCAATAGAGATACTATATCACCAATTGGGATTGTTAGAGATGTTGAAGTCTTGTGTGGGAAAATAAAATACCCTACTAATTTTCTTATTTTTGTTTCCCCACAAGATGACTTTTGTCCCATTATCTTTGGTAGACCTTTCTTGAACACCATTAATGCTAAAATAGTTTGTGAGAAATAGATTATCGGTGTTAGCTTTGGTGATGAATCTCATGATTTTAATTTTTCTAAGTTTAGTAGAAAGCATCATAATGAAGAATTGCCTAGTAAGGATGAAATTATTGGTCTTGCTTCTATTGATGTAACTCCTACTGATCCTTTAGAATAATATTTGCTAGACCATGAAAATGATATGCATATGCATGAAAGAAATGAAATAGATAGAATCTTGTTCGAACAACAACGTGTGCTTAAACACAATCTGCCTATTGAAACTCTAGGAGGTCCTCCTCCACCTAAAGGTGATCATGTGTTTGAATTAAAACAATTGCCAGACACTTTGAAATATGCTTACCTTGATGAGAAAAAGATATATCCTGTCATTATTAGTGCTAACCTTTTAGAACATGAAGAAGAAAGATTATTTAAAGTTCTAAGGAAGCATTGAGCTGCTATTGGATATACTCTTGTTGATCTTAAGGGCATTAGTCCCACTCTATGCCAGCACAAGATTAATATGGAACCTGATGCTAAACCCGTTTTTGATCACCAATGTCGGTTAAATCCGAAGATGAAAGAAGTAGTAAGAACAAAAATATTGAAACTTCTGGAAGCAGGTATAATCTATCCTATAACTGATAGTAGATGGGTAAGTCCTGTTCATTGTGTCCCTAAGAAAGGAGGTATTACTGTTGTTCCTAATGATAAGAATGAACTTATTCCACAAAGAATTGTCATAGGCTATAGAATGGTAACTTATTTTAGAAAATTAAACAAAGCAACTAGAAAAGATCATTACCCTCTGCCTTTTATTGGTCAAATGCTAGAAAGATTATCTAAGCACACACATTTTTGCTTCCTTGATGGATATTCTGGTTTTTCACAAATACCTGTTTCTCAACCTGATCAAGGAAAGACAACTTTTACTTGTCCTTTTGGAACTTATGCTTATAGACGTTTGCCTTTTGGTTTACGCAATGCACCTGCTACCTTCCAAAGATGTATGACTGCTATATTCTCTGATTTTTGTGAAAAGATTGTTGAGGTTTTCATGGATGACTTTTCTGTTTATGGGAAGTCTTTTGATGATTGTTTAAGCAATCTTGATCGAGTTTTGCTGAGATGTGAGCAAACAAATCTTGTCTTGAATTGGGAGAAGTGCCACTTTATGGTTAATGAAGGTATTGTTTTGGCCATAAAATTTCTGAAAGAGGTATTGAGGTGGACAAAGCCAAGGTTGACGCAATAGAGAACATGCCATGTCCTAAAGATATCAAAGGTACTCGTAGTTTCCTTGGTCATGCTGGTTTCTATAGGAGATTTATCAAAGACTTTTCTAAAATTTCTAGGCCTCTTACAAATCTTCTGCAAAAGGATACTCCTTTTGTTTTTTATGATGATTGTTTAGAAGCCTCCAAAACACTCAAGAAATCCTTAATTTCTGCACCTATTGTTCAACCACCTGATTGGAACTTGCCTTTTGAAATTATGTGTGATGCTAGTGATTATGTTGTTGGTGCCGTTCTAGGACAAAGAGTTGATAAGAAACTGAATGTTATTCACTATGCTAGTAAAACTCTAGACAGTGCTCAACGAAATTATGCTACTACTAAAAAAGAATTCTTAGTAGTGGTGTTTGCTTGTGATAAATTGATATCCTGCATTGTTGATTCCAAGGTGACTGTTCACACCGATCATGCTGCTATAAAATATCTTATGGAAAAGAAAGATGCTAAACCTAGACTCATTATGTGGGTTCTTCTACTACAAGAATTTGATTTGAATATCACTGATAGAAAAGGAGCGGAGAACCCCGTAGCTGATAACCTGTCTAGAATTGAAAATATTCTTGATGATCCACAACCTGTTACTGATAGTTTTCCTGATGAATAGTTAGCTGCAATAAATGTTTCTAATAGTACACCTTGGTATGCTGACTATGCTAATTACATTGTTGCTAAATACATCCCCCTAGCTTTAGATACAAAAAAAGAAGAAATTCTTCTATGATTTAAGACATTACTTTTGGGATGACCCATATCTTTATAAAGAAGGAGTAGATGGTATTATTAGAAGTTGTGTACCTGAGCATGAACAGGAACAAATCCTACGGAAATGTCACTCCGAAGCTTATGGAGGACATTATGCGGGAGACAGAACCACTCATAAGGTATTGCAATCTGGGTTTTATTGGCGTACTCTCTTCAAGGTTGCCCGTAAGTTCGTCTTATCTTGTGATGAATGTCAAAGAATAGGTAATATCGGTAAGCCTAAGGAAATGCCTATGAATTGTTCACTTGCTGTTGAACCATTTTATGTTTAGGGATTTGATTTCATGGGACATTTTCCTTCCTCTAATGGGTATACTCATATTTTGCTTGCTGTTGATTATGTTACTAAGTGGGTAGAAGCTATTCCAACCAGTAGTGCTGATCACAACACCTCTATTAAAATGCTTAAGGAAGTTATTTTCCCAATGTTTGGAGTCTAGTAGATATTTAATGACTGATGGAGGTTCACACTTTATTCATGGTGCTTTCCGTAATATGCTTGCCAAGTATGATGTTAATCATAGAATTGCATCACCCTATCATCCTCAATGTAGTGGTTAGGTAGAACTTAGCAATAGAGAAAAATAATAATTTTACAAAAGACTGTCAGCAGGTCCCAGAAGAATTGGTCTAAGAAATTAGATGATGCACTTTGGGCTTATAGAACAACATATAAAAATCCTATGGGTATGTCTCCTTATAAAATGGTTTATGGAAAAGCTTGTCATTTGCCTCTTGAGTTAGAACATAAAGCATATTGGGGAATTAAAGAAATCAATTATGATTTCAAACTTGCTGGTGAAAGGAGGTTATTTGATATTAGCTCATTAGATGAATGGAGAACCCAAGCTTATGAAAATGCAAAGTTATTTAAAGAAAAAGTTAAAAGATGGCATGATAAAAGAATCGAAAAGCATGAGTTCAAAGTTGGAGAATATGTTCTTTTGTACAACTCTTGTTTCAGATTATTTGCAGGAAAACTTCTCTCCAAAATGGGAACAACCCTATGTTATCGAGGAGGTTTATCGATTTGGAGCTATGAAAATAAATAATGCCGAAGGTACTAACCCGAAGGTTGTTAATGGGCTACGAATAAAACAATATATCTCAGACATGCCCATTAATCTTGAAAGCAATATTATCCAAACTATAATACCGGAGGAACACATAAAAGAAACCTTCTGGAACACTCCAGAATCGTGGAAAAGAGGAGGTACGTGATACGGTAAGTAAACGGACTCCGAAAAATCCACAAAAATATCTTTTTGTCAGTATTGGAATATTTAGAAAATTAGGAAAATAAGAAACTACCAGGAAGGCACCCCAGGTTGACACAAGACACCAGGGCGCGCCTGGCTTGCCCTTATTAAATGTAAGACTGATCCATTGACTACTAGGTTTACGAGTGCCCTTACTAAGACGTGGAAGGTACCTCTTAATTCCTTCTTTTTATGTGGGGACCATCTTCATTCCTTGATCATAGCATTGCTTGAGGTGAAACTAAGTGGAGGCAAAGAAATATCAGACATAGTCCGCAGCAAGTTGGTTCTACCAACGCAGGAATGTTGTTGTTGACAAATGTGAAATATCAGTGATTCACTATCATTAATAATTTGGTGTTCATATTCATATATACATTTTGTGATCACCTTATGCAAAATGTGTTTTGGAATGTATGTTTTTGAAAACAATTTGCATCCGCATCCTACATTCTCGAGACATATTAATTTCGCATGATGTGTGGTTAGTCATTGCATGATGCGGGGTGGAGAAGCTAATCACATACTTTTTCTTGAGTCGAATGCAATGTGCCTGAGTGTTTCAATACCATGACAACATGTCTACAGTGCATTCCCCGTTGCAACAAACGGGCAGTTTTCCTAGTATAACAGAAACGGGCATTCAATTAGTGACTATACACATCATTCGCACACACCTCAATAAACATCCAATTACATAAGTGACTATACAGATCATTCGCACACACCTCAATAAACAATTGTATGCATTCTAAACTAGGATAAACGATCATCTAGTTATCTACTTCTCGTGACGCTCCCGCCACTGCTCTGTGGCACTATCCCTCGTCTGGGGCTGGAAGAAGACACTCCCTCATGTCAACGACCCGCATGTACATCTCGTAGCTTGTGTACACGTCCTTGGCCGCATACTTGACGTGTTGTTCATCCAGCCTCTCATGCCAGACACTGTGCGAGGCATTCTTGTCCTTCTTGCTCTCATCCTTCATCTTCATGTAGTAGGGGTCGATGATGGCCGAGGCGAGGTCAACCAGGGAGTTGTGTTTGTTGTTGTCGTTGCCCCAGACCTTGTAGTGGTCCTGGATGTTGATAAGATTCTGGCATTTCAAGACCGAAACCTTCAGCGCTTTTAGATCGTTGGTGGTGTCCATCATAGGAAACTGTAGTCGGATTTGTTGATAAACCCAAACAAATGCTCGCAAGGCCTTGTGGCCAGGTGGTAGTGGTAGACGAGGACATCATGTCGCACGCACAACTGGGTGACGGCAACCTTCTGATCGTGCCCGGCACGACCGATGGTGTACTCGAGGTCGAAGCCGACCATTTGGTACTTGTCCTCAGCAAGCAACTGCTCCATAGTTTGGATGGAGCTCTCCACCGAGACCGACTCATTCGTGTAGACCACCGAGAGGGCCTTCCCCCTCACGTGGGTGTCCACTATGTGATGCTTGGTCAACTGCCCGCTGTTGTCGTCGTCGGCCGGTGGGAGCGCCATTGGAACTGGTCGATGTCCTCTTTGTATGTGTCGTCGTGGGTGTGATTATTGTGTCGTGTGGCGCGAGAGATGATGGTAAATGGGCGCAGGAATAAAAGAGGGTCGGGCGGCCTGGATTCTCGGCGCATCCGCATGGCAGTTTTTGCAGCGGGTAACTGCATCGTGGTGTCGTGCCCGACGCAACCGCATGCACACGAACATACATGGTCATGCGCCAGGCCCAAACCCTGGCAACACGCGTGGAGGGATGAGGGTAGAGCATCTGGAGGGACGCGAGCAGAGCACGTCGCGGTCGCCTCAACCGCGAGCAACCACACACATAGAGCAGTTGAACACGCAGCAACCACACACATAGAGTAGTTGAACACGCAGGGAATGATCGTGTACAAGCCGACTGACAGTTGTGTCGCTGAATAGAGAGCGACCGTGTGCTTAGACCTCCGTCTTGGTCTCTTAGTCCCCTTTATATTCTATGCCATATTTTGACCTTAAATTTAACAAACAAAATGTGTATGCATGTTATAAAAATTTTATAATTGGAAACTATGTTCAAATACGAATCCATCGATATAATGTCTGGCGACATGATTCGTATTTTATTAGTTAAATCTCTAGTCAAAATTTGGCACAAAAATGTATAGACGACTTATAAACCAGGACGGGGTAGTAGGTAATTTAATTGTAAACATATTTTTATTAATTGTATGTGTACGTGTCCTTTCGTCCTCCTCTCGCACGTCTTGTCACCCTGTTGCCGCAGACGGCTTAGAGCGGAAGCTTGAGCAGCGCACGGGGGCGTTCTTTTGGCCGAACGGTGGTGAGCCCATTCCCGCACAACCGCGCAAGCTTCCCGCACGACTCGGTGAGATCCCCTAAAATACCAATGCTTACTGGCCTGCTATATAAACCCTCTTCCTGCATGGCATTTCCCCCTCCCTCCCTGTAGCTTATCTCGTCTGCTTCTCCCAAAATCACCAATGGCCCCGGTCCATCGTCGTCGCTCAGCCACTTCGCCGTCATCAGAGGACAGCTCCAGCTGGGAGGCTACACCATGGCGGCGGCACAATCCCCAACGTAGTGTAGTGCGTGTGGCGTCCCTGTTGGATGTGAGCGAAACACCCACCACACACTTCGCCGCTTCTGCCCGTCGGCAGCTGTTACCGGCTGCTATTGACACCACCCCACCGTCTGCCACCGTGGCGGCCACACCACCGTCAAAAGCTAGGGCCATCACCCACTCTGCCACCGCGGCCAGATGGCGGGAGGTGGCCGTCGTGGCTGCCACCCCACTGCCAGCCACCATGGCCATCACCCGCTCTGCCACCGCGGCCCGAAGGCGGGGAGGTGGTGGTCGTGGCGGCCACTCCATCATCAGCCGTCATGGCCGCTAGCCCACCGTCGACCATCGGGGTCATCACCCGCTCCACCACCGCCCCCTGAAGGCGGGAGGCGGAGGTGGAAGCCCGCACGTGCGTCAGCGACCTTGCGCACTACATCAAGTTCCTACGGGAGGAGGAGGAGGAGCGCCTGATGAGCACACAAAGAGCCTTACCACTGCCGTGGCCACAACACATGCCACCACAAATGCGAGGAATCAGGAGATCTATGAGGAGAACCACCACTTCAAGAGGGGTCGTCTGGAGTGGCAGAGGGCATTCAAGGTGAGTGTCGCTGAAGGTGCAGCAACAGCAAGCACCGTATTGCAGTTGTCCAGCTCGTCTGTAGGCTCCTCCTCCTCTGCCTCTTACTGAGCGTGCTCAACAGAGGAGAGGCTACCAGAAGTAGTATAAAGCCCATCCGTAGTAGTATTATTTAAGGGGCTATTTTGTTTAGTTCATCTGACTATAGATGTGGTGGAACTGTACAATGTACTTAAAATTAGCTAGTATATATAGTTGAACTAGCTATTTCAGTATGTGGTTGGCAACAATTGGGGAAAAGTTTGGTCGGTTCAGCTGTCGAGTTGAACTGTTTGTATAAAGAATGACTGCTTAATCTATGAATGAAAACTGTGCTTAATTACTGAATTTTAGTTGCAAAAATTAGATAGTGCTAGTTATTTTTAGCTGCATATTTTGACAAATGGCAGTGTTACAAGGTTGAAAAATGGCGGTGTTACTAGATCAACAAATGTCAATCCTTCCAGTTTGACAAATGGCAATATACCCAATATGACAGATGCAAATCTTACCAAATTGTATGTACGTGGTTGCACACGGGTCATCCAAAACAACCGTTTGCATCGAAGGGATGTACAAATCCTACTCGGCACATTTTCTCTTGGCTTAGCACCAAAGTCTGGCTTTGCATACCATATTCAATCTAAACCGTTTCTTATCAAGAGCTTCACAAATCCTACTCGGTACGTTTCCCCTTGGCTTCTTGGGGAAGCTATCGGTTTGCATATGGGTGTTCTAACTAAAATGTTTGCGATGAGTGCTTTATATTTAAAAAGCACTGACGTTTTTATTAAAGAAAAATGTTTGATAAGTGTGGCACCCCGGCTCAGAGAGACCGGAACACCTTGTATTCCATCCCAGAGATCAAGTCTTCTGGAATACAACATTGCTTGGCATAGAACAAATCAGCTCTTATTACAAATGATATGGATATAGTGGTTCCAATATCACAACGAATTACATTGGCACGATGACACTACGCCTGCTCAGGTTGCTCTATGCTAGCAGCAGAACAACTCGTAGCAGCGGAACAACTCATAGCAGCGGAACAACGATGGCAACGATGGACTCCACTCTGCAGGGACTCTGGCTGGAATGCGTATCCTAGCTCAAGAACTCGAGATGGTCGACAACCAAGCAAACACGGCATGACACGCCAGGTGAATACTTTGAATGTACTCGCAAGCTCATAGCAACCAAAAGCAATCCAGACAAAGAATAGCATGGCATTTACAGGTTAAACAAGGATGAGCATGATACACTAGAACAACATCGGATGAGCATGGCATGAACATGTTGAGCATAACACATCTAGTATCATATGAAATGAGAATGTAAATGTTACTCATGATATGCACAGGATGATATTAACATGTAGCAGGTTTAACATATCATGAAACAACTTACTCTGATCGGAGGTTACCCCGTAAACACCACATGCATCAACTTACCATCACAGACATCACACAACAATCTTAGGTTCAACCAAGCTTGGTATTAACAATACCTTAGTGACAAAAATACCACAAGGAGCTTGATCTATACCAGGGATCATCACATGACACCATAATCATCAACTAACTTCCGTATCCATGATACAACTATGATCCTCTCATGATCACATAAAGATCAACCAACTTCTTTCCTCACTGAACCAGGGTTGTTTATTAATCAGGTTATTATTACTGTTGACCCATAGTGTGACCTACTACGAACTAGGCCCATATCCGGGGGCGCAGCTATCGATAGATTATACACTCTGCAAAGGTTAGTACATTGTACCCACACTACGAAACCCAAGGCCTCGTACTCCCATTCGAGTGGACCAACGGCGTTCCGACAAACCGATCTATTGCATGATACTCTCCCGGCCACTCCGACAAACTCCCCTTTGGGCTAAGTCATGGGTGGTCCCGATATCACCTCGTAACACCCCAATGGCCACCGTCGTGGCAAAACAATAACGGTCCCAAACGGAGACATGTGCACATAACCAAACTCGGGCTCACAAGGCTTATACCGGCCTACCTGATCAGGGTAGCGCATGCGTATGACCTTCCCTAGTTGGAGGCACCGGCAAGAGGCATGACAATAAACCCAATCAGGGGCCCCCCATAAGGCAAGTGTGGTTGCACTGGTTAGCTCGATTCGATGGCACTATGACTCAGCCAATGGTTGTTCAAGTTTGATTGAAGTCAGGTTTAACTTGAATGTCAATGAGTGATACGTCTCCAACGAATCTATAATTTTTTATTATTCCATGCTATTATATTATCTGTTTTGGATGTTTAATGGGCTTTAATATGCTATTATATATTATTTTTGGGACTAACCTATTAACAGGAGGCCTAGTGCCAGTTTCTGTTTTTTTGCCTATTTTAGTGTTTTGCAGAAAAGGAATATCAACCGGAGTCCAAACGGAACGAAACCTTCGCGAGGATCTTTCTTGGACCAAAAGCAATCCAGAAGACTTGGAGTTGAAGTCTGCGACTCTACGAGGAAGCCACGAGGCAGGAGGGCGTGCCCCCACCCTCCTGGGCCCCTCGTAGCTCCGCCGACGTACTTATTTCACCTATATATACTCTTATACCCTAGAAACATCAGGGGAACCACGAAACCACTTTTACACCGCCGCAACCTTATGTACCCGTGAGATCCCATCTTGGGGCCTTTTCCGGCGATCTGCCGGAGGGGGGATCGATCACGGAGGGCTTCTACATCAACACCATTGCCTCTCCGATGAAGCGTGAGTAGTTTACCACAGACCTTCGGGTCCATAATTATTAGCTAGATGACTTCTTCTCTCTTTTTGGTTCTCAATACAAAGTTATCCTTGATGTTCGTGGAGATCTATTCGATGTAATACTCTTTTGCAGTGTGTTTGCCAAGATCTGATGAATTGTGGATTTGTGAACTTGATTATCTATTAATATTATTTGGTTCTTCTCTGAATTCTTATATGCATGGTTTTATATCTTTGCAAGTCTCTTTGAATTATTGGTTTAGTTTGGCCTACTAGATTGATCTTTCTTGCAATGGGAGAAGTGCTTAGCTTTGAGTTCAATCTTGCGGTGTCCTTTCCTAGTAACCGTAGGGGCAGCAAGGCATGTATTGTATTGTTGCCATCGAGGATAAAATGATGGGCTTTATATCATATTGCTTGAGTTTATCCCTCTACATCATGTCATCTTGCTTAATGCGTTACTCCGTTCTTATGAACTTAATACTCTAGATGCATGCTGGATAGCGGTCGATGTGTGGAGTAATAGTAGTAGATGCAGAATCGTTTCGGTCTACTTGACACAGACGTGATGCCTATGTTCATGATCATTGCCTTAGATGTCTTCATAATTATGCACTTTTCTATCATTTGCTCGGCAGTAATTTGTTCACCCACCGTAATACATGCTATCTTGAGAGAAGCCACCAGTGAAATCTATGCCCCCCGGGTCTCTTTTCTATTATATTACATCTCTTTTATTTACATTGCATCTCATTTACTATTTTGCAATATTTACTTTCTAATCTATACAACAAAAATACCAAAAATATTTACTTTACTATCTCTATTAGATCTCACTTTTTCTAGTGATCGTGAAGGGATTGACAACCCCTTTATCGCGTTGGTTGCAAGGTTCTTGATTGTTTGTGCAGGTACTACGTGACTTGTCTGTCATCTCCTACTGGATTGATACCTTGGTTCTCAAAACTGAGGGAAATACTACGCTACTTTGCTGCATCACCCTTTCCTCTTCAAGGGAAAACCAATGCATGCTCAAGAGGTAGCAAGATGGATTACTAGCGCCGTTGTCGGGGATATTTACGCCAAGTTAAGTCAAGATTTGTCTACCGTCAACTTGCCAATTTTTGGCGCCGTTACCGAGGAGATCTACGCCAAGTCAAGACATACCAAGTACACATCACAAACTCTTCTCCCTCGCATTACATTATTTGCCATTCACCTCTCGTTTTCCTCTCCCCCACTTCTAAAACAATTTTCAAAAACCCTTGCCTTTTCTTCGCCCCTCTTCCGCTCGTCTCTTTTCATTTGCTTCTTGTGTGCTTGTGTGTTGGATTGATTGCTTGTCACGATGGCTCAAGATAATACTAAATTGTGTGACTTTTCCAATACCAACAACAATAATTTTATTAGCACTCCGATTGCTCCTACTACCAATGCTGAATCTTGTGAAATTAATGTCGCTTTGTTGAATCTTGTTTTCTGGCCTTCCTAGTGAAGATGTCGCAACCAATCTAAACAAATTCGTTGATTTGTGTGATATGCAAAAGAAGAAAGATGTGGATAATGATATTGTGAAATTGAAGCTATTTCCGTTTTCGCTTAGAGGTCGTGCTAAAACTTGGTTCTCTTCTTTGCCAAAAATAGTATTGATTCATGTAATAAGTGCAAAGATGCTTTTATCTCTAAGTATTTTCCTCCCGTTAATATCATCTCTCTTAGGAACGATATTATGAATTTTAAGCAACTTGATCATGAGCATGTTGCACAAGCTTGGGAGAGGATGAAATTAATGATACATAATTGCCCTACACATGGTTTGAATTTCTGGATGATTATACAAAAAAATTATGTCGGATTGAATTTTGCTTCTAGAAATCTTTTAGATTCGGCCGCGGGAGGAATTTCTATGGAAATCACTTGAGGAGAAGCTACTGAACTCCTAGACAATATTATGGTTAATTATTCTCAATGGCACACCGAAAGATCCACTAGAAAAAAAATTCATGCAATTGAAGAGATTGATGTTTTGAGTGGAAAGATGGATGAACTTATGAAATTATTTGCTAATAAAAGTGTTTGTTCTGATCCTAATGATATGCCTTTGTCCACTTTGATTGAGAATAATAATGAATCTATGGATGTAAATTTTGTTGGTAGGAACAATTTTGGTAACAACGCGTATAGAGAAAATTTTAATTCTAGGCCGTTTCCTAGTAATTCCTCTAATAATTATGGTAATTCATACAACAACTCTTAAGGAAATTTTAATAAGATGCCCTCTGATTTTGAGAATAGTGTTAAAGAATTTATGAGTTTGCAAAAGAATTTCAATGCTTTGATTGAAGAAAAATTGCTTAAGATTGATGAGTTGGCTAGAATTGTGGATAGAATTTCTCTTGATGTTGATTCTTTGAAACTTAGATCGATTCCACCTAAGCATGATATCAATGAGTCTCTCAAATCTATGAGAATTTCCATTGATGAGTGCAAAGAAAGAACCACTATGATGCATGCTAAAAAAGATTGCTTTATGAAAGCGTGTTCTTCTAGTTTTCATTATAATAATGATGAAGATGTAAAAGTGATTGATGTGACTCCTATTAAATATTTGTTTTCCAATATGAATCTTGATAAATATGGGACTGGAGATGAGTCAACTTTAGTTAAAAGGCGTCCCAATGATTCAGAGTTTTTAGATCTAGATGCAAAAATTGATAAAAGTGGGATTGAAGAGGTTAAAACTTTAAGTAATGAACCCACTATTTTGGATTTCAAGTAATATAATTATGATAATTGCTCTTTGATAGATTGTATTTCGTTGTTGCAATCTGTGTTAAATTCTCCTCATGCTTATAATCAAAATAAAGCTTTTACTAAACATATCGTTGATGCTTTGATGCAATCTTATGAAGAAAAGCTTGAACTAGAAGTTTCTATCCCTAGGAAGATTTATGATGAGTGCGAACCTACTATTGAAATTAATATTAAAGATTATGAATGCTATGCTTTGTGTGATTTGGGTGCTAGTGTTTCCACGATTCCAAAAACTTTATGTGATGTGCTAGGTTTCCGTGAATTTGAGATTGTTCTTTAAAATTGCATCTTGCGGGCTCCCCCATTAAGAAACCTACGGGAAGAATTAATGATGTTCTTATTGTTGCAAATAGGAATTATGTGCCCGTAGATTTCATTGTTCTTGATATAGATTGCAATCCTACATGTCCTATTATTCTTGGTAGACCTTTCCTTAGAATGATTAGAGCAATTATTGATATGAAAGAAGGAAATATTAGATCCCAATTTCCGTGAAGGAAGGGCATGGAACTCTTTCCTAGGAAGAAAATTAAATTTCCTTATGAATCCATTATGAGAGCTACTTATGGATTGCATGCCGAAGATGGCAATACCTAGATCTATTCTTGTTTTTATGCCTAGCTAGGGGCGTTAAACGATAGCGCTTGTTGGGAGGCAACCCAATTTAATTTTTGTTCTTTGCTTTTTGCTCCTATTTAGTAATAAATAATTCATATAGCTTCTGTTTAGATGTGTTTAATTAGTGTTTGTTCCAAGTAGAACCTTTGGGAAGACTTGAGTGAAGTCTTTGCGATCTGCTGTAAAAAACAGAAACTTTTGCGCTCATGAGATTAGCTGTCATTTTTTACTGGAGAGTGATTTTAGGTTGATTCTTTTTGTATATGATTAATATACAAATTTCTCACGTTCACCAATTTATTTTAGAATTTTTAGATTTACAGAAGTATTCGAAAGTTACAGATTTCTACAGACTGTTCTGTTGTTTTTGACAGATTCTGTTTTTCGTGTGTTGTTTGCTTATTTTGATGAATCTATGAGTAGTATCGGGGGTGTATGAACCATATAGAAGTTGGAATATAGTAGGTTTAACACCAATATAAATAAGGAATGAGTTCATTACAGTACCTTAAAGTGGTGGTTTATTTTCTTATACTAACAGAGCTCATGAGATTTTCTGAAAGTTTTGTCTTGTGAAGTTTTCAAGTTTTTGGGTAAAGATTTGATGGATTTTGGAATAACGAGTGGAAAGAGCCTAAGCTTGGGGATTCCTAATTCACACAAAGATAATTCAAGGACAACCAAAAGCCTAAGCTTGGGGATGCCCCGGAAGGCATCCCCTCTTTCGTCTTCGTCTATCGGTAACTTTACTTGAGGCTATATTTTTATTCACCACATGATATGTGTTTTGCTTGGAGCGTCTTGTATAATCTGCGTCTTTGCTTTTTAGTTTACCACATTCATCCTTGCTGTATACACCTTTTGGGAGAGACACGCATGAATCGGAATTTATTATAATACTCTATGTGCTTCATTTATATCTTTTGAGCTAGACAATATTGCTCTAGTGCTTCGCTTATATCTTTTTAGAGCACGGTGGTGGTTTTATTTTATAGAAATTATTGATCTCTCATGATTCACTTATATTATTTTGAGAGTCCTTTAGAAACGCATGGTAATTTTCTTTGGTTATAAAATTAGTCCTAATATGATGGGCATCCAAGATGGGTATAATAAAAAACTTTCATATAAAGTGCATTGAACACTATGAGAAGTTTGATGCTTGATGATTGTTTTGAGATATGTGGAAGGTGATATTAGAGACATGCTAGTTGAGTAGTTGTGAATTTGAGGAATACTTGTGTTAAAGTTTGTGATTCCCATAGCATGCACGTATGGTGAACCATTATGTGATGAAGTTGGAGCATGATTTATTTATTGATTGCTTTCCTTATGTGTGGAGGTCGGGATCCTGCGATGGTTAGCTCCTACAAATTAAACCCTTCCCCTAGGATCATGCGTGTAGTACTTTGATTTGATTACTTGTAGATTTTTGCAATAAGTATGTGAGTTCTTGATGACTAATGTTGAGTCCATGGATTATACGCACTCTCACCCTTCCATCATTGCTAGCCTCTCTTGTGCCATGCAAATTTCGCCGGTACCATACACCCACTATATACCTTCCTCAAAACAGCCACCATACCTACCTATTATGGCATTTCCATAGCCATTCTGAGATATATTGCCATGCAACTCTCCGCCGTTCCGTTTATTATGACATGCTTCATCATTGTAATATTGCTAGCATGATCATGTAGTTGACATCGTATTTGTGGCAAAGCCACCATTCATAATTTTTCATACACGTCACTCTTGAATCATTGCACATACCGGTACACCGCCGGAGGCATCCACATATAGTCATATTTTGTTCTAAGTATCAAGTTGTAATTCTTGAGTTGTATGTAAATAAAAGTGTGATGATCTTCATAATTAGAGCATTGTCCCAGTGAGGAAAGGATGATGAATACTATGATGCCCCCACAAGTCGGGATGAGACTCTGGACTTAATAAAAAAAGAGGTCATAAAAAAGAGAAAAGGCCCAAACAAAAAAATGAGAGAAAAAGAGAGAAGGGACAATGCTACTATCCTTTTACCACACTTGTGCTTCAAAGTAGCACCATGATCTTCATGATAGAGAGTCTCCTATGTTGTCACTTTCATATACTAGTGGGAATTTTTCATTATAGAACTTGGCTTGTATATTCCAATGATGGGCTTCCTCAAAAGTGCCCTAGG
Organism: Triticum aestivum; assembly: GCF_018294505.1. Taxonomy (NCBI): domain Eukaryota; kingdom Viridiplantae; phylum Streptophyta; class Magnoliopsida; order Poales; family Poaceae; genus Triticum; species Triticum aestivum. Next base: position 503,298,523 of record NC_057795.1, on the reverse strand, counting down.
TCTTCATGAGCAAGCAAGTTGGATGCACACCCACTTAGTTTATTTTGTTGAGCTTTCATAAACTTCTAGCTCTAGTGCATCTATTGCATGGCAATCCCTACTCACTCACATTGATATCTATTGATGGGCATCTCCATAGCCCATTGATACGCCTAGTTGATGTGAGACTATCTTCTTTTTTGTCTTCTCCACAACCATCATTCTATTCCACCTATAGTGTTATGTCCATGGCTCACGCTAATGTATTGCATGAAGATTGAAAAGGTTTGAAAAACCTAAAGTATGAAACAATTGCTTAGCTGAAACCGGGGTTGTGCATGATTAAATACTTTGTGTGATGAAGATAGAGCATAGACAGACTATATGATTTTGTAGGGATAACTTTCTTTGGCCATGTTATTTTGAGAAGACATGATTGCTTTGTTAGTATGCTTGAAGTATCATTGTTTTGATGTCAATATTAAACTTTTGTCTTGAATCTTTCGGATCTGAACATTCATGTCACAATAAAGAAAACTACATTGAGAAATATGCTAGGTAGCATTCCACATCAAAAATTTTGTTTTTATCATTTACCTACTCGAGGACGAGCAGGAATTAAGCTTGGGGATGCTTGATACATCTCCAACGTATCTGTAATTTTTTATTGTCCATGCTATTATATTATCTGTTTGGATGTTTAATGGGCTTTAATATGCTCCTTTATATTATTTTTGGTACTAATCTATTAACCGGAGGCCCAGTGCCAGTTTCTGTTTTTTTGCCTATTTTAGTGTTTTGCAGAAAAGGAATATCAAACGGAGTCCAAACGGAACGAAACCTTCGCGAGGATCTTTCTTGGACCAAAAGAAATCCAGAAGACTTGGAGTTGAAGTCTGGGACTCTACGAGGAAGCCACGAGGCAGGAGGGCGCGCCCAGGGGGTAGGCGCGTGTCGGATTAAGGGATCCCAAACCCTTGAGAGGTTTGAACTCTGGGGTGCGTGCGGAGATCTCAACCTACCCAACCTGCCTACTCGCGATCTTCCCAAGCCTAGCGCGTCAAGCTCAAAGAGACACAAGGACACAACAGTTTTATCCTAGTTTGGGCCACCTTGTGGTGTAATACCCTACTCCAGCGTTTTGGTTGATTGCCTCGAAGGGCTGAGGATGAACTAGTATAGTGGATGAACTGGCCTCAAGAGGTGAGGTGTTCTTGAGCTGGTGTGGTGTGTTCTATTTCTACTTGTTCTCGTCCCATCCCCCTTCTATGGTGGTGGCTAGTCCTATTTATAGAGGCCTTGGTCCTCTTTCCAAATATTGGCGGGAAGAGATCCCACAACGGTCGGATTTGAAAGGGGACACATAGTATAGCTTATCCTGACAAAAGTAGTCTTTGTCTGTGAAAAGCCTCTGGTTGTGACACTGCGGTGGGCTTGTGGATGACCTCCGTCTTGTCGTCCTGGCGGTCTTGGTCTCGTTGCACCGAAATGGAAACCTTTGGCTGATTCCTCGGGACTCCGCACCTGTGGCTTGCCTCCTTTGCACCGAAGAGGAAACATGCGCTCTGCCCCCGCTTGGCGCCCGCCTGGCCTTGGTCGTCATGGCTCACGTCAGCTGAGCCTCGTGAGGTAACCTTGCATAGAACTCTCCGCCCCTCAGGAGCCAGCCTGAGGAGCCTGATCCCCTCGGGGGTCTTGGTGTTGCCCGCCTCACGAGGCTTGGCCCCTCGCGAGGGTCTTGCCATGTTGTTGATGTTGAAGCTAGGCCGTAGCAGGCAGTCGATGGAGCCACGTGGTGGGCCGCAGGTAGGCAGGGCCGGATACCCCCATATCTAGGAGGCCGACAATAGCCCCGGGCCCAAGGCGCGCTTGGACTTGGCTTACAGGCAAAGCCAAATGGCAAGTGTGGAGCGCCAAGGGCCCTAATCGCCTACGGCCTTGATGACGCTTGACGATTGATGGGACGTGGGCGACTCCGCTTCCCCATGCTGCATCGGTAACTGCTCAACTTGACAACTGCATGCTACATGCAGAGAGAATCATCACTACCTGAGATCATGGGGGGCGATGATTTACCTTCTCCTGGCTATAAATGTGCGAGCGGGCGGAGCCCCTGCCCATCTATCTTTCGTCTTGCTCCCGTCTGCTTCTTCTCTTCTCCATCTTACCTCCATGGCGCCGATCAGAAGGTATTCCGCGGCTTAGAAGGGGAAGGCCCCTCGGGAAGGGCCCTATCCTCTCCCGTCGAAGAAACAGCTCCGCCTTCCCCACGATGCCGACGCAGGGTGAGAGGTGACCAGGCCTTGGCAATCGAGGCCTCCGCCTGGCTTCCCTCTTCCCATATACGCCGTGCTCAGGATGAAGGAGTGCACCGTCGAGTGGCGCCTGATGAAGGTGGCAGGGCCGCCATTGCCCTGCCGTCCGCACCATGGACCCATGCCGAGGGTAGCTCGCGTGAGTTTGTGGTGTGGGCGGTGATGCGCCCCGATACCTGGATCCGACTCCCGTGGTTCTTCGCCAGCGAGCTGCCCCGGAGGGGGCCGGTCGAGCTGTGGCTGCAGCATGCAGGGTGCCACAGCTGGGCCACCGGAACTAAAGTCGAGGTGGTGCCGCCTGGAGATGTCTTCATGACGCGAGGATGGGGCGAGATCGCTCGGGCTTGCCACGCAGAGGGAGCCCTAGCGATCCACTTCGAGTATGATGGTGCGGCCACCATGTTCTTCAAGGTCTTCAACAAGAGGGGCGAGCGGCTAGAATGCTGCCCCGGAGGAGACAACATGAGGGACACCGCAGCAGGTGCTGGACTTGCTGTTGTCCCCTTCGGTACTTCATCCAGCAGCAGTGACGACTCCTGGGAATCCAGCGACTCCCCTGAGTCCAGTGATTCTTCGGAGTCGAGCGACGACAGCTACGTGCCGCCAAGCTCCCGCCGAGGCCGGAGTGCGGCTGCTGCTGCCGCCCGGCGTCGCCGGCGGTACCGTAGGGCCCAGTAGTTGCTTTCCTTGCACGGAATGAAGATCAGCCCCCATGGGGTTTGTAAGCATCGGAACGTACTTAAAATCAATGCTGCTTCTTTTGATATTGTAATGGATGCACGTATCCTAGTTCAGCTCAGTTTCCACATTTTCTTTTCCCTGGGCAGCATGGCGCTCTACGCTGACAGGACCCAGTCCTCAGGCAGGCTTCAGCCGTCGCTAGTATGCCAGGTTGCGATGCCGTGGTCAAGGCTAGGAGGTGAGCGGCCCGGGGTCCGGTAAGAGCTCATGAGGCATGATGGTCATGAGGTCCCCCTTGGCGTGCAAGATGCTACATAGAAAATCAAAAAGGGGAGTAGAACTGCCAAAGTGGAACTGCAAGGCGGGGCGTGCAGGGAGCAAAACTGGTGTTGTAGCAAGCTAAGACTTATCTTTAGGTGTCTTGGTCCTTTAGGGAGGTAATGCTTTCCTTCACGCTTGTGGTACCATTGGGCGCAGCCTGCATTGGCCACCCTCTTGCCTTGCTTGCCAAGGTGCTCTACGTCTTTGGGACCCGACCCTCAAGCGAGCTCAGCCACCACTGGTATGCCAGGTCGCGATGCCGTGGTCAAGGACAGGGGGTGAGGACTGGAGAGCCAGTAGGAGCACCCGAGACGCGATGCTCGGGAGGCCCCCCTTTAACGTGCAAGCAACTTGCAAGGCCAGACGATGGTTGTCTAAGCCGACTCGTGGCCCATCGCTAGGCGAACCTGCATGTTAGATGACAGGGAAGGCCGGGAGCCCCCGGGGCGTAAGGCAGAGGCACCGAGGACCTGGCGAGGTGGTGTGCGCGAGGCGGGCCGCGAACCAGAGCTCGATACCCAGGTTTATCAGCGCTGCAGGGACGGACCCGAGCACAAGCGTCGTGCCGACGTGAGTTATCATGCAGCGATGCAGCAGAGGTACCAGCTAGCACATATGAGGGGCTGCCAAGCGGCAGTTATAGGGTGGCAATCATAGATAAACTCGCAGAACTAGTTAGATAGTCTTGGTGAATGCAAAACGATACATGCTGTAAGGCCGGCCCATACGGCCTGGGGATGATGCAGCCCGAGGGGCGCCCCCCAACTGAACGAACTAGAGAGATGTCACCTGGTACCGTTGCTGAAGAGGTGTTGAAGTAGCCAGAAAACGCACGCCGCTGGAGTCGCTCCTCATGAGCCGCCCTGGTGGAGATCCTCAGGAGACTCGGAGGGACCGAGGGGCTCCTGAAGGTGCTCCTCCATCTCCACCAGGATTGCCTGATGCCTGGCCTCGCAAGCCGTCAGGGCGTCCCTCATGCAGCTGGAACACCTCAGCCGCGCCCGGCAGGCTGAAGGGCATGCGTACGTAGCTGTGAGGCGGGCCCTCACACCGGCCGACACGAGATAGCTAGATGAGCTGCCGAGACGTGGCACTGTTGAGCCCGGGGATGTCGATGCGGGTGCGGAACTCCTTACCCTCGCTGAGGTAGTGAGCTGCGCCTCGCGGTAGGCGGCGATCACCTTGTAGAACCCTTCCTTCTTGAATCTCCTCTATTGCCCTGCCGATGAACTCCTGAACGCCTGGTGCCTTCTCCTGGAAAGCGTGCTCTGAAGAGCGCCTCCACATGGTGCCCGAGCGCCTCCCTCGCAACATTGGCTAAATCTGAGGCCCTACAAAGGAGAGCCCCCGAGCCCAGCCTGAGAGGGGCGTGATACGTCTCCGTCGTATCTATAATTTTTTATTGTTCCATGCCAATATTATTCAACTTTCATATACTTTTGGCAACTTTTTATACTATTTTTGGGACTAACATATTGATCCAGTGCCCAGTGCCAGTTCCTGTTTGTTGCATTTTTTATGCTTTGCAGAAACCCAATATCAAACGGAATCCAAATGGGATAAAAACGGACGGATAATTATTTTGGAATATTTGGGATTTTACGGAGGAAGAATCAACGCGAAACGGTGTCCGAGATGGCCACGAGACAGGGGGCGCGCCCTCCCCCTGGGCGCGCCTGGCACTCTCGTGGGCCACCCATAAGGTGGTTGACGCTCTTCTTTTTCCGCAAGAAAGCTAATTTTATGAGAAAAATCTGGGCGAAAGATTCACCCTAATCGGAGTTACGGATCTCCGGATATAAAAGAAATGGTGAAGGGGCAGAATCTGGGAACGCAGAAACAGAGAGAGACGGAGAGATAGATCCAATCTCGGAGGGGCTGTCGCCCCTCCCACCCCATGGGAGCCAAGAACCAGAGGGGAAACCCTTCTCCCATCTAGGGAGGAGGTCAAGGAAGAAGAAGAAGAAGGGGGGCCCTCTCCCCCTTGCTTCCGGTGGCGCCGGAGCGCTGCCGGGGGCCTTCATCATCTCCGCGATCTTCACCAACACCTCCGCCATCTTCACCAACATCTCCATCACCTTCCCCCATCTATATCAAGTGGTCCACTCTCCTGCATCCTGTTGTACCCTCTACTTAAACATGGTGCTTTATGCTTCATATTATTATCCAATGATGTGTTGCCATCCTATGATGTCTGAGTAGATTTTCGTTGTCCTATCGGTGATTGATGAATTGCTATGATTGGTTTAATTTGCTTGTGGTTATGTTGCTGTCCTATTGTGCCCTCCGTGTCGCGCAAGCGTGAGGTATTCCCGCTCTAGGGTGTTGTAATACGTTCATGATTCTTTTATTGTGGGTTGCTTGAGTGACAGAAGCATAAACCTGAGTAAGGGGATTGTTGTGTATGGGATAAAGGGGACTTGATGCTTTAATGCTATGGTTGGGTTTTACCTCAATGAATCTTTAGTAGTTGCGGATGCTTGCTAGACTTCCAATCATAAGTGCATATGATCCAAGAAGAGAAAGTATGTTAGCTTATGCCTTTCCCACATAAAACTTGCTATCGGTCTAGTAAAGTAGTCAATTGCTTAGGGACAATTTCACAACTCCTACCACCACTTTTCCACACTCGCTATATTTACTTTATTGCTTCTTTATCTAAACAGGCCCTACTTTTTATTTACGTGCACTTTATTATCTTGCAAACCTATCCAACAACACCTACAAAGTACTTCTAGTTTCATACTTTTTCTAGGTAAAGTGAACACTAAGCATGCGTAGTGTCGTATCAGTGGCAGATAGGGCTTGAGAGGATATTTGTTCTACCTTTAGCTCCTCATTAGGTTCGACACTCTTACTTATTGAAAGAGGCTACAACTATCCCGTATACTTGCGGGTCATCAGGGCGCCGGGCGTGCCTCCCTATGCGATGGGTGAAGGGGACGCGCCCGGAGGTGCGAGGCTCAGCGTGGCGTCCTCAAGCGATGCTTCCTCATGAGACCCCTGTCCCAGTTGCAGCTTCTTCGTCTTGGGGGCAACCTCGGGAGGGAGGGCGCCCCCCTCGTCTTTAGGGTTCTCGACCACTGCAGCCTGGAAGGCGCGCTTGAGGGAGCACACCACATCCTTCTCTTGATAGGCGACCGTGATGATGCCGCCGCTTCCTGGAATCTCGAGGATGTTGTAGCCGTGGTGCGTAGCCGCCATGAACTTGGCCAGTGTTGGGTTCCCTAGGATGGCGTTGTAGGGCAGGCGGATGTCGGCAACGTCAAAGTCAATGAGCTCAGTGTGGTAGTTGTTGCGATCGCCAAAGGTGACAGTGAGGCGAACCTGCCCTATCGGGTGTGTAGAACTGTCGGTCACTCCTGAAAATGGCTTGGTTAGGTGAAGCTGGTAGTATGGCACTTGGAGCCTGTCGAACGTCTGAACAGACAGAACATTGAGCCCTGCTCCGCCATCGATGAGAGGGTTTGTGACAACCACGTTGCTGATGACCGGGGAGCAGAGCATGGGGAGCGCGCCAGCGGTGGCCGTGTGTCTCTGTTCTAGGAACGGGGGTCCCCAGACTTGCCTACCTGCGGCCCACGGCGTGGCTCCACCAGTGGCCTAGTATGGCCCGTCTTCATCAACCAACACTCAAGACCCTCGCGAGGGGCCAAGCCTCATGGGGCGGACGAGACAAGGCCTCCTCAGGAGCGGCCTCGCCAGGCAGGCTCACGAGGGGGTGGAGAGATCAAGGCAAGGGGTACCTTGCAAGGTTCCCGTGACGCAAGCCATGATGACCAAGGCCAGGCGGGCGCTACCGTGCGTAGTGTCCTTGTTTCCCCTTTAGTGCTAAGGGGGCAAGCGCAAGTGCGGAGTACCGAGGCATCATGCAAAGGTTTCCATATTGGTGCAACAAGACCAAGGCCAGTCGGACGGCAGGACGGAGGTCATTGTGGAGCCCAAGACGGCGTCATCACCAGCGCCTTTGACAGGCGAAGACCACCTTTAGTCAGGATAGCTTGTACTAGTTGTGCCCTTTCAAAATGGCCATTGTTGGATTCCTTCCCGCTCAATATTTGGGGAGAGGACTAGGGCCTCTATAAATAGGGCTAGCCACCACAGTAGGAGGAAAACAATTCCTCGAGGACAGATCGATTCCTCACCGAGCAACCCGTCAAGCACAAGGATACCTCTCCTCGTGAGGCTGTTATTCCCTTGTACTGTTCATCATCAACCCAAGAGGCAATCCACCACACCACACAGCAGTACGGTATTACACCACAACGGTGGCCTGAACCTGTATAAATCCCATGTCTCTTGTGTTGTGAGTTCCTTGAGCTAGCTTAGGGATCGCGGTGATGCTGAGAGCGAGATTCGGTAGGGGGAAATCTTTGTGCGCACCCTAGAGTTCGAACCTTAACGGTTTTGCTGGAACCCGATATCCGACATTTGGCGCGCCAGGTAAGGGTGCGCCGAAGTCTTCCTTTCGCCGATCCGCGTCCCATCGCTTCGTCGCATCCATGTCTAACGCCCGTCGAGCCCGTGCTGAGCGCCGGGCTACCCTTGCCGCTTGGGTCGCCCAGACGGCTCATGTCGGCAGGCCTCCCCGTCGTGCTCCGTCGCCTGCCGCCAACGCCGCCACCGGCCCAGCGGGGAATGAGCAGCAAGCATCCTCATTGCACCCCTTGGTGTGGCGGGAAGGCCGCACCGCCACTCCGTCACTGACCCGGCCGGTTCGTCGTCCCATGATTGTCGCGCCCCCATGGACGCGCAGGCCGCACTGCTCCTGGCACGTGAGCTCCTGCACTACCGCCCATCGACGACCTCTACGAAGAATTGCTCGCCCGCATCATCGAGCTCGTCAGTGCCGCAGGGGGCTCCCCCGTGCCATCCCTCTCGCTGCCTCGCCCTCCCCCAGGTATGGGCGACGCGGCCCATGGAGCGCCTCCACCGCCTCTGCCCCAAGACGGTGCACTGGCTGCAAGGCACGCGGCCCCTGGACGTGACCCACCGCATCCAGCGCCCGCGCGACAAGAAAGAAGATGTCAAGAAACCCCTCGGCCTCAAGAAGGCGCCCCGGTGCTCCCTGCACTGGCGTGACAAGACCGCGTGCTACCTCTGGCGGCGGTGCGCGGGTACCGTCAAGAGCAAGCTCCACGTCAGCAAAGGGCCCCGGTGAGCATAGCAAGTTACCACGCCTTCACACCCAAGCTGCGCAGCGTCGCCTGGCCAGGCAAGTTCAAGCCGGACCTGCCTCCTCGCTATGACGGCATGCCCGACCCCGCAGAGTTCTTGCAGCTCTACGAGCTGAGCATCGAGGCGGCCAACAGAGACAAGAAAGTCATGGTGAACTGGTTTCCCATGGCGCTCAAGGACGGTGCCCGCTCGTGGCTCCTGAACCTGCCTCCCGGCTCAATCTCCTCCTGGGACGAGATGCGCAGCCGCTTCATCGCCAACTTCTAGGGCACTCGTGACCGCCCCCCGGCCGCGGGTGACCTGCGCCGCATCAAGTAACAGCATGGAGAGACCCTGCAGAAATACATCCAGCGCTTCAACAGTGTCCGCGTCAAGATCCCCAAGGTGACGGACGAGGCCATCATCTCAGCGTTCTCTGATGGCGTCCGTGACGTCAAGATGAAGGAGGAGCTTGCCATCCATGAGGAGTTGTGCACATCCTTGGAGCTGTTCAACCTGGCGACCAAGTGCGCAAGAGCTGAGGAGGGATGCCTCTCCCTCCTTGAGCTCCCAGATGCCGACCCAGAAGAAAAGAAGACCAAGGCCAAGGACGTGAAGCGCAAGGGAGTAGCCGTGCTCGTGGCGGAGCTAGACACGAAGCACGGCAGGACCAGCCGGAGTCATCCAAGGGCAGCCGACCGTTCTGCGCCTACCACAACCTCCACACCCACAACACCAATGAGTGCCAAGAGCTCAGGGCTGTTCGAGAAGGACGCTTCGGTTGACGCCCGAGTGCAACGACCGGGGCTACGGCCGAGGAGGAGGACGTGGCGGAGGATGATGGGACGACCGTGGCCCTCGCCAGGAGTTGCGTGACCGACCTCGTGAGGATCGCTGGCAGGACCAGCCTCACGAGGGTGCCTGGAGGGATCAGCCTCGCGAGGACCGCCCCCAGGGCAACGCATGCCTTCCTCTGCTGCCGCCGCTGCCAACAAGGAATGACGACCACCATCAAGACGAGGGGGCTGGGGGCTTCCAGGAGTCGCGTGCTATCGCTTGCATCTTGGGCGGAGCTCAGGCCCTAGCCTCTTAGCGCATCTTCAAGCAGTTTTCTCGCGAAGTGAATGTAGTCCTCCCCAGGCTCGAGGCCACACGCCCACTCAGGTGGTCCAAGTGCGCCATCACCTTCAGCTTGGCATATCAACTCAAGTGTGCGGCTACTGCTGGCATCCTCCCGATGCTCTGTTCCCTGGTCATCAGCAACGTGCAAGTCACCAAGACCCTCATCGACGGTAGCGCAGGGCTCAACGTCATGTACGTTGAGATGTTTGACAACCTTCAAGTGCCATATGATCAGCTCCAGCCTACGGAGCTTTTCTCAGGAGTTACTGACGGTTCCACTACCTCGATAGGGCAGGTCCGCCTCCCTGTCACCTTCGGACAGTGCGACAACTACCGCACCGAGCTCATCGACTTCGACGTGGTCCACATCCACCTACCTTACAATGCCATCCTCAGGTATCCAGCCCTGGCCAAGTTCATGGCAGTGACCCACCATGGCTACAACGTCCTCAAGATTCCAGGAAGCGGCAAAATCATCACGGTCCCCTACGAAGAGAGAGATGTGGTGTGCTGCCTCGAGCATGCCTTCCAAGCTGCATCAATCGAGGACCCAGGCAACAAGGGCGAGAGCCCTCCGGAGGCCATCCCCAAGAAGAAGAAGCAACCGCTCCGCACAAGGCCTCAGGAGGTCAGCATCTCAGGTGGTGGCGCGTCAGGATCAAGGCCCGTGCTTGGGGCGCCTCCTTCCATTGCATAGGAAGGCGTGCCCAGCGCCCTCCTCGGGCGAGGCTCGGGGGCTCTCTTCTGGAGGGCCTCAGACCTCGCCAACATCACGAGGGAGGCGCTCGGGCACCACTTGGAGGCGTGCTTCGCGACACGTTTCCTTCAGGAAGGCACGGGGCGTGGGAAGCCCAACGTTCAGGAGTTCATTGTCAAGACCACTCAGGAGATTCAGGAAGCAAGGGCCGTGCACGGCGATCGCCACCTACCCGACGCGGCTCCCCATCCAGGTGAGGACGGTGGGCTACGCGTCTGCGTCGACATCCCAGGGCTCAACCGAGCCGTGTCTCAGGAGCGCTTCTGGCCCTCGCGCGTGGGATGCTATGAGGGTCTGCCTCACAGCTATGTTCGCATGCCTTTCAGCTTGCCAAACGCGGCTGCCACCCACCAGCGTCACGTGCGGAGCATCCTGGCGGCTCAGGAGGCCAGGCACCACACGGTCCTAGCGGAGATGGAGACGGTCCTCAAGGAGCCACCTGGACCCCCGGAGCCTCCTGAGGCTCAGGGCCCCAGTGGCTCGTGAGGGGCAACCTCTTCACCCCGCATCTTCAGCTACCCCAACACACCCTCTACAACGGAACCAGGTGACATCCCCCAAGTTCATTTCAGCTGGGAGCGCCCTCAGGGCTGCATTATTCCCAGGCCGCGTGGCGTCCATCCCTGCGGCAGGTATCCCTTTTATGTTTTTAGCTTACCTTGTTGGGGCGCCCCTCGGGCTGCATCATCCGCAAGCCACTTGGGTCTAGCCCAGTGGCATGTATCCATTCTGCATTTACCTAAGCTAATTTGTCTTTCGTGCCTAATCTGCCTGTGACTATCACCTGCTCGATTGCTACCATGGGAGCCGCTCGCGCTGGCACGGCGCTTGCGCATGGGTCTGTCCCTGCAACACCGACAAATCTGAGTGGTCGAGCTCTGGCTCGAGGCACCCCTGCGCGCGTCACCTCACTAGGCCCTTAGTGCCCTCACCTCTCTTGGAGCAACCAATGGCCGGCCGGCAATCATAATGGCATTCAGTGCCTTTCTCATGCTAATTTGCAGGAACCTCCTGAGGATTACAGCGGGCGGCACCACGAGCTCCCTCTCTTTCCCATGCGATCCGCTTGCGCGTTGAAAGGGGGGCTCCTGAGCATCGCGACTCAGGAACTCTTACTGGCTCTCCAGCCCTCACCCCCTGGACTTGACCATGTCATCACGACATGGTATACCAGCGGCGGCTGAGCTTCCTCAAGGGCCGGGACCTAAGGACGTAGAGCACGAAGGAGAGTGCGGGAAGAAAGGGGAAGCTCGCACATGCCTAACCTAGCTACGCAGCGGCTGCCGACGCCCAAGTTTGGCGCAACGCAAGGAAACGACTCCAGACTACCGAGATAAGTCTCGCACTCGCAATAGCTAACCACTACGACGCAGAATTCTCACTTGATGCGGCTCTGTGACAGCAACGTTGCCTTCCTTTCTAACCTCTTGGTGCTTGCTTGCACGCTAAAGGGGACCTCCTGAGCATCGCGCCTTAGGGGCTCTTACTGGACCTCGGGCCGCTCACCTCCTGGCCTTGACCACAACATCGCGACCTGGCATACCAGCGACGGTTGTAGCCTGCTTGTGGACCGGGACCTATCAGCATAGAGCACCAAGTTGTCGCGAGGTTATAAAGGGGGAACCTAGCCGGGATAGACGAGCACTCGCACGATTTCATAATAAGGATAACATCAACAAAAGACATCGTGGACCCTTTACACACCCCCGCGGGGTATTGCTCGTTTCCTTGTAGGGAATAAAAGAAAAAAACTCTGAGGGGCCCTAACTACAGCACGTTCATGACCGACGCCATCATCAATAGTGGGCCACGAGGAACCGGCACCAACCCCATCCAGATCAGCAACGGTGACGGCCCAATGCTGCCGCCTTGCTCCGGGTGCGGCAAGAGCTCGGGGGTACGTAGCTGTCGTCGCTCGTCTCCGGAGTCATGAAGGGCTCACAAGAATCACTGGACTCCCAAACGTTTCTGCTGCTACTGCCAGAGGAGCCGCTGGAGGAGCGGCTGACCGGCCCAGCTCTCGCCGCGTCGATGTCCTGACTGCCCCCTCCGGGGCAGCACTCCAGGCGGCGGCCTTCCGTGTCGAAAACGTTGAAGGACAACAAGGAGGCGCCATCATATTCAAAATGAATCACGAGGGCACCCCCCGTTCGGCAGACTCGGGCGACCTCGCCCCAGCCCCGGGTCATGAAGACCTTGCCCGGGGAAACGACTTCAACCTCCGCTCCGGTCGCCGGGGCCCCACAGTCGGCGTGCTGCAGCCAAAGCTCGAGAGGCCCCCTCGGCGGCATCTCGATGGAGAAGAACGAAGGGAAGTAGATCCAGGTGCTTGGAGGAATCGCTGCATGCAGCACGAGCTCGCGAGAGGAGTCCGCGGCGTGGACTCCAGGGCGACGGTGCATGCCACCACAGCGCGCCGACTGCGGCTGCGGCGCTAGCGGTGCCGCTCGCCGTCCCTTTCCCCGAAGCCCCCGGCTTGGGCGTACTAGGGTAGCGGGTACCCAGGAGGTGGCCGCTCACACCAAGGCCTCGTCATCTCCAGCCTCACGGCCCTGCCATGATGGTGGACCGGCCTCTTCTTTGGCGGGAGCGGATCGGGCCCCTCCCGGGGAGCCTCCCCCTTCTCTTCGGCCGAGAATCTACGGATCGACGCCATTGGTGTCAAGGCTGGAGGTGGAGCAAGGGGGGAGAAGCGAGCGGAATGGTAAGAGATGGGTGACGAGGGCTTTCTCCGCTCCTTATTTATTGCCCAAAGGAGGCCAACCGTCGACCTCCATGATCGCAGGTAATGATAACCCTTTTTGCATGTAGTAGGGACTTGTCAAGTCGTATGGTTGCCGAGGCAGCATGGGGAAGCGGAGACACCCACGTTCAATCAGTTACCATGTGCCGACCAAGGCCGTAGGCTGTTGGGGCCCGTGGCGCTCCGCACTTACCCTTTGGCTTTGCTGCTAAGCCAAGTCCGAGCGCGCCTTAGGCCCGGGGGCTACTGTCGGCGTTCTGGGAACGGGGGTCCCCAGACATGCCTGCCTGCGGCCCACAGCGTGGCTCCACCAGTGGCCCAGTATGGCCCGTCTTCATCAACCAACACTCAAGACCCTCGCGAGGGTCCAATCCTCGCGGGGCGGACGACACAAGGCCTCCTCAGGAGCGGCCTCGCCAGGTAGGATCACAAGGGGGCAGAGAGATCAAGGCAAGGGATACCTCACAAGGTTCCCATGACGCAAGCCATGATGACCAAGGCCAGGCGGGCTCCACCGTGCAGTGTCCTTGTTTCCCCTTTAGTGCTAAGGGGGCAAGCGCAGGTGCGGAGTACCGAGACATTAGGCAAAGGTTTCCATATCGGTGCAATAAGACCAAGGCCAGCCACACGGCGGGACGGAGGTCATCGTGGAGCCCAAGACGGCGTCATCACCAGTGCCTTTGACAGACGAAGACCACCTTTAGTCAGGATAGCTTGTACTAGTTGTCCCCTTTCAAAATGGCAGTTGTTGGATCCCTTCCCGCTCAATATTTGGGGAGAGGACCAGGGCCTCTATAAATAGGGCTAGCCATCACAGTAGGAGGAAAACAATTCCTCGAGGACAGATTGATTTCTCCCCGAGCAACCCACCAAGCACAAGAACACCTCTCCTGGCGAGGCTGATCTTCCCTTGTACTGTTCATCATCAGCCCAAGAGGCAATCCACCACACCACACAGGAGTAGGGTATTACACCACAACGGTGGCCTGAACCTGTATAAATCTCGTGTCTCTTGTGCTGTGAGATTGTTGAGCTAGCTTAGGGATCGCGGCGAGGCTGAGAGTGAGATTCGGTAGGGGGAAATCTTCATGCGCACGCCAGAGTTCAAACCTTAAGGGTTTTGCCAGAACCCGATATCTGACACCGCGCACTTGAGCTGGTCGGAGGAGTCAAAGGTGATGGCTGCTACGTCTTGAGCTTGTGTTGGTTTTCCTTGAAGAGGAAAGGGTGATGCGACAATAGTAACGTAAGTATTTCCCTCAGTTTTTGAGAACCAAGGTATCAATCCAGTAGGAGGCTCCTCAAAAGTCCCACGCACCTACACAAACAAACAAAGAACTTGCAACCAACGCAATAAAGGGGTTGTCAATCCCTTCACGGCCACTTACGAAAGTGAGATCTAATAGAGATAGTATGATAAGATAAATATATTTTGGTATTTTATAATATAGGTGCAAAAATTAAAGATGCAAATAAAAGTAGATTGGGAGCAAATATGATAAGAGATAGACCCGGAGGCCATAGGTTTCACTAGAGGCTTCTCTCAAGATAGCATAAGTATTACGGTGGGTGAACAAATTACTGTCGAGCAATTGATAGAAAAGTGAATAATTATGAGATTATCTACGCATGATCATGTATATAGGCATCACGCCCGCAACAAGTAGACCGACTCCTGCCTGCATCTACTACTATTACTCCACACATCGACCGACTCCTGCCTGCATCTAGAGTATTAAGTTCATAAGAACAAAGTAACGCCTTAAGCAAGATGACATGATGTAGAGGGATAAACTCAAGCAATATGATATAAACCCCATCTTTTTTATCCTTGATGGCAACAATACAATACGTGCCTTGCTGCCCCTGCTGTCACTGGGAAAGGACACCGCAAGATTGAACCCAAAGCTAAGCACTTCTCCCATGGCAAGAAAGATCAATCTAGTAGGCCAAATCAAACTGATAATTCGAAGAGACTTGCAAAGATAACTCAATCATACATAAAAGAATTCAGAGAAGATTCAAATATTATTCATAGATAAACTTGATCATAAACCCACAATTCATCGGATCTTGACAAACACACCGCGAAAAGAGTTTACATCGAATAGATCTCCACAAGAGAGGGGGAGAACATTGTATTGAGATCCAAAAAGAGAGAAGAAGCCATCTAGCTAATAACTATGGACCCGTAGGTCTGTGGTAAACTACTCACAACTCATCGGAGAGGCTATGGTGTTGATGTAGAAGCCCTCCATGGTCAATTCCCCCTCCGGCAGAGTGTCGGCGAAGGCTCCAAGATGAGATCTCGCGGATACAGAAGGTTACGGCGGTGGAAATTGTGTTTCATTGGCTCCCTGGATGTTTTCGGGGTACGTAGGCTTACATAGGAGGAAGAAGTACGTCGGTGGACGCCCGAGGGGCCCATGAGACAGGGGGCACGCCCTATAGGGGGGGAACACCCTCCTATCTCGTGGAGGCCTCACTGCTTCTTGACTTGCACTCCAAGTCCTATGGATCACGTTCATTCCAAAAATCACGCTCCCGAAGGTTTCATTCCATTTGGACTCCGTTTGATATTCCTTTTCTTCGAAATACTGAAATAGGCAAAAAAAACAGCAATACGGGTTGGGCCTCCGGTTAGTAGGTTAGTCCCAAAAATGATATAAATGTGTAAAATAAAGCCCATAAACATCCAAAAGGGTTAATATAATAGCATGGAACAATCAAAAATTATAGATACGTTGAAGATGTATCAATGGCGCACTTGGACCACCTGAGAGGGCGAGTTGTTTCAGGCTTGGGGAGCGTTGCATTCACCTCGCGTGCGAACTGCTTGAAGATGCGGTGGTAAGCTGGGGCCTGTGAGACGCCCAAGATGCAAGCAATGACCCGAGGCTCCTGGAAGCCCCCAGCCCCCTCGTCCTGGTGGTGATCTTCATTCCTTCTTGGTGGTGGAGGCGGAGGCGGCAGAGCTGTGTTGCCTTGAGGGCGCTCCTAACGAGGCTGCTCCCTCTAGTTGCCCTCACGAGGCTGGCCCTGCCAGCGGTCCTCACGAGGCTAGTCGTGCCACACCTGACAATGGTCGTGCCCGTCACAATGTCCTCCACCTCGGCCACCTCTATGACCATAGCCTCGATCATTGCACTCAGGGTGTCGACCAAGGCGTCCGTCGCGGAGGGCCCGAGCTCCTGGTAGTCGTTGGTGTTGTGGCTGTGAACATTGTGGAAGATGCAGAACGGGCGGTTGCTCTTGGATGACTCGAGGTGGCCGCAGCCGCGCTTTGTTTCTGGTTCGGCCGCAAGTACGGTTGGCCCCTTGCGCTTTACGTCCTTGGTCTTGGCCTTCTTGTCTTCTAGGTCAGCATCGGGGAGCTCGAGGAGGGAGAGGCGTCCCTCCTCAGCCCTTGCGCACTTGTTCGCCATGTTGAACATCTCCAGAGCAGTGCAGAGATCCTCGTGGATGGCGAGCTCCTCCTTCATCTTGACATTGCGGACGACATCAGTGAATGCGGAGATGATGGTCTCGTCCGACACCTTGGGGATCTTGACGCGAACATTGTTGAAGCGCTGGATATACTTCTGCGGGGTCTCTCCAGGTTGCTGCATGATGCGACGCAGGTCATCCGTGGCCGGCGGACGGTCGTGAGTTCCCTGGAAGTTGGCGATGAAGTGGTTGTGCATCTCCTCCCAGGAAGAAGCTGACCACTCGGTCAGGTTCAGGAGCCAAGAACATGCGCCATCCTTGAGAGCCATCGGGAACCAGTTTGCCATGATCTTCTCATCGCCGCTGGCCGCCTCGATGCTAAGCTCGTAGAGCTGCAGGAACTCGGCGGGGTCAGTGGTGTCGTCATAACATGGAGGCAGGTCTGGCTTGAACTTGCTTGGCTAGACGACGTTCTAGAGATCCGGAGTGAATGCGCGGCATCCTGTCGTGGCCATCGGAGGTCATCGAGGAGGTGGAAACTCGTCTTGGTGCACGCACACCGCCGCCTCCTGCGGCGGTACGTGGGCCTGGTGCTGGGGTGCTGGAAGCACGCGCGCTTCTCCCTGGGGACGCTACACCACCTGGCAGCTCACGTCATCCCGAGCCAGTGCAGGGCGAGGCGGGTCGCGCCGTGGAGCCACACACTTTGGCTCGACGATGGTGCCCTGGGCCGGAGGCGGTGGAGGAGCCCCATGCGTTATGTTGCTCGCTACAGGTGGATGCTGAGGCAGCGAGCAATCCGGCTCGGTGGAGCCCCCGTGTACGACGCTGACGAGCTCAGTAATCCGCTCGAGCCACTCCTCGTAGACGTCGCCAACCGGGCGGTAGCGAAGGAGTTGCCGCGCCATGAGCAGAGTGGCCTGCGCATCCGCCTGGCCGCGACGCGCGTGGGATGATGAAGCTACTGGGGTCAGTGACGGAGTAGCGGTGTGCCCGTCACGGTGCACCGATGGGTGCAGCGATGAAGCTTGCTGCTCGTGGCCGGCAGGGCCCAAGGCGGCGTTGGCCACCAGAGACGGAGCGTGACAGGCACAACCATCTCCCGCCGGAGCTGTCTTGGCGACGCGGGCGGCCACTGCATCCCGACGCTCGGCACGAGCTCGGCGCATCGGCCATGAGGTGTCGGAGTGGTGGTGGATCAATCGACCGAAGAGAGGATCCGACGCACCCCTACCTGTCGCGCCAAATGTTGGATTGCGGGATCCGCAAACCCTTAAGAGGTTCGAACTCTGGGGTGCTTGCAAAGATCTCAACCTATCCAGCCTGCCTACTCATGATCCTCCTAAGCCTAGCGCGTCAAGCTCAAAGAGACACAAGGACACAACAGTTTTATCCTGGTTTGGGACACCTTGTGGTGTAATACCCTACTCCAGCGTTTTGGTGGATTGCCTCGAAGGGCTGAGGATGAACTAGTACAGTGGATGAACTGGCCTCAGGAGGTGAGGTGTTCTTGAGCTGGTGTGGTGTGTTCTATTTCTACTTGTTCCCGCCCCGTCCCCCTTCTATGGTGGTGGCTAGTTCTATTTATAGAGGCCTTGGTCCTCTTCCAAAATATTGGCGGGAAGGGATCCCACAACGGCCGGATTTGAAAGGGGACAAGTAGTATAGCTTATCCTGACAAAAGTAGTCTTCGCCTGCGAAAAGCCTCTGGTCGTGATGCCGTAGTGGGCTCGTGGATGACCTCCGTCCTGCTGTCCTGGCGGTCTTGGTCTCGTTGCACCAAAATGGAAACCTTTGGCTGATTCCTCGGGACTCCGCGCCAGTGGCTTGCCTCCTTTGCACCAAAGAGGAAACCTGCGCTCTGCCCCCGCCTGGCGCCCGCCTAGCCTAGGTCGTCATGGCTTACGTCAGCTGTGCCTCGTGAGGTAACCTTGCATAGAACTCTCCGCCCCTCAGGAGCCAGCCTGAGGAGGCCCATCCCCTTGGGGGTCTTGGTGTTGCCCGCCTCGCGAGGCTTGGCCCCTGGTGAGGGTCTTGAAGTGTTGTTGATGCTGAAGCTGGGCCGTACCAGGCCGTCGATGGAGCCACGTGGTAGGCTGCAGACAGGCAGGGCTGCATACCCCCATATCCAGGACGCCGACAGCATGCCCCCACCCTCGTGGGCCCCTCGTAGCTCCACCGACGTACTTCTTTCGCCTATATATACTCTTATACCCTAGAAACATCAGGGGGAGCCACGAAACCACTTTTCCACCGCCGCAACCTTCTATATCCGTGAGATCCCATCTTGGGGCCTTTTTCGGTGATCTCCCGGAGGGGGAATCGATCATGCAGGGCTTCTATATCAACACCATAGCCTCTCCAATGAAGCGTGAGTAGCTTACCATAGACCTTCGGGTCCATAGTTATTAGCTAGATGGCTTCTTCTCTCTTTTTGATTCTCAATACAAAGTTCTCCTCGATGTTCTTGGAGATCTATTCGACGTAATACTCTTTTGTGGTGTGTTTGCTGAGATCCGATAAATTGTGGATTTATGAACTTGATTATCTATGAATATTATTTGGTTCTTCTTTGAATTATTATTTGCATCATTTGATATCTTTGCAAGTCTCTTTGAATTAACGGTTTAGTTTGGCCTACTAGATTGATCTTTCTTGCAATGGGAGAAGTGCTTATCTTTGGGTTCAATCTTGCAGTGTCCTTTCCCAGTGACAGTAGGGGCAGCAAGGCACGTATTGTATTGTTGCCATGGAGGATAAAAAGATGGGGTTTATATCATATTGCTTGAGTTTATACCTCTACATCATGTCATCTTGCTTAATGCGTTACTCCGTTCTTATGAACTTAATACTCTAGATGCATGCTGGATAGCGGTCGATTTATGGAGTAATAGTAGTAGATGCAGAATCGTTTCAGTCTATTTGACACAGACGTGATGCCTATGTTCATGATCATTGCCTTAGATGTCTTCCTAATTATGCGCTTTTCTATCAATTGCTCGGCAGTAATTTGTTCACCCACCGTAATACATGCTATCTTGAGATAAGCCACTAGTGAAACCTATGGCCCTCAGGTCTCTTTTCTATTATATCACATCTCTTTTATTTACATCGCATCTCGTTTACTATTTTGCAATCTTTACTTTCTAATCTATACAACAAAAATATCAAAAATATTTACTTTACTATCTCTATTAGATCTCACTTTTGCGAGTGACCGTGAAGGGATTGACAACCCCTTTATCGCGTTGGTTGCAATGTTCTTGATTGTTTGTGTAGGTACTAGGTGACTTGTGTGTCGTATCCTACTGAATTGATACCTTGGTTCTCAAAAGTGAAGAAAATACTTACGCTACTTTGCTGCATCACCCTTTCCTCTTCAAGGGAAAACCAATGCATGCTCAAGAGGTAGCAATGAGCTGAGCCATAATAAAATAGCATGATGCACTGACATGCATATGAGCAGGATATCAGCATAAACATGGATGAGCTACATAACCATTTAACATGAACACCAATAAAGCATTACTCTACTAGATGCACATGAGCAGGGCATAGCGATGATCATGAATAGCACAAGTATAACACTTCATATAAACATAGCATGACTACTAGCATCGGAAATAATTACCAGAACAGAGCTTAACAATAAGAGCAGCAAGAAATCATGTAGCCAACTAGATGCATAAGACTATATCATAATGGTAAACATGGATGCACCAACATATATAAATCATTGATGAAATATTAACCGGCACACAATATTTAAATATTCAAGTTGTAAACCATGTCTACTGCATGGCCATCATGCATGTGGCTGTCGTGGCTTGTCTGGGGATGAAGGATACACCGGAAAGAAGTGCGGTGAAATCGTGGAACGATTCGCTGGAATGGTTCTCTCTCAGAGGGGGCTAGATAAGGGCAAGGAAAATATGGTCATTTCTAGTATGTAACAACATAGTGAAAATAGTACCAACAGAACAGGCTTGACGAGGCGAGATCGTGGGCTTTTGAATCACCTGATTCGGAGTTACGGTCACCGAGATACGGAGGTTTGAAAAACAGGAACTATTCTATAAAAGATTCTTCACAAACAGGCCCCTGGCTGCAAAACAGAAAGCAGTTTTTGAAGAAACACGCCTTCCGACGCAGAAAATGTAATCTATCCTGAAACGGAGACAAAGTACCTTACAGTGTAAGCGAAAATGTATTCCGCGAAATATGTTTCCACTTGGCCACGTCACCCGGCCGGGTCAACGCCTGTGTGGCCGACGAGTGGGGTCCTCGGGAGGAGGGGCCCATCTGTCCTGGGTCTTCTCCTTCCTCGCGCGAGCACTCGCTGGATAGAGGAGGCCGCGTGCTCCGGCGACTGCCTCGGGCGGCTCCGGCCACCTCCGACGGAGCTCGGACCGCCGGAGTGACCACGAGGACGAGGCACTCCCGCCTGCAGGGTCCACTTCCGCCGGGGCAGAGGGAGCGGGGCCGCAACTCCCGCGGCGGACGGCAGCGACTGAGGCGATGGGTATGGCTCCCTGGTGCGCTGGAGGAGGGGATGAAGAGCGGAGAAGGTTCGCCGGACCTCGGGGATCTCCTAGTCACAGAATAAGGAGGCGAGGGCCTCGAGTATGCTCGAATTTGAGCGAGGCCCAACGGTGGCCATGGCGGCAATGCTGGGGAAGGAGGGCTCTTGGAGCTTGTTGGAGTGGTCGGCGATGTGTGTGGGAGAGCGGGGAAGGGGCTAGTGAGGTCAGGCAAGCTCGGGATGGCCTATTTATAGGCAAACGAGCTCGAGGGGGAAACGCGGCCACGACGACACGTCGACGGTGCGCTGGCACGAGGAGGGCCACGCAGAGAGAGGGGAGACGAGCCTACGGAGTTCAAGGAGGAGTAGAAGAACTCGAGCGAGCTCGGGAAGGCTCGGGGGCGTCGCAGGCAATGGGACACGCGAGGTCAGGGATGGGCAGGTCACGAGCGTGGCTGTCGGTGCGTTAGGACAGCAAGATAGGAAGGGGCGAGGGGATGGAGGTGACCGCACGATCACGAGGAAGCTCCAGGACACGGCGAGGCTTTGGGAGGGGAGGAAATGGACGAAGAAGAGGGGGTCCACTGCCAGAGCATGCTGTTTGGCATGCCAGATGCGTAGTCACCGCGTGAACGCAGCGGTTACACGCGCTCTGGGCGCCCAGACCGTGTTTGCATGATGGGTCACTCACCATAGAGTGCCAAAAGGTAAAGAAACAAAGGCAGGGAGCAATGAGGTGACCAGAGATAGCTTGAAGAAAATTAAACAGAAGGTGTTTGTAGTGGGGTGGGAAACACATACTTGGAGATGAAGGAGGAGGTTCGGCAGGGTGTGATCATACACTAAGATGATCATGTTGGCAAAGTTTAAGCTCAAGAAGAGGGGTTTAGTTAGTACTTGCTGTACAACCCACCATTCTGTACAGAAATACAAACAATGAAGTGGCACTCACATGCTAGATTGGATGGAGCTGAAAATGATCATGGAATGATGATTTAGGCATATGAGGGTGCCATAAAATTTTCGTACCATTTGGACAAGCCAAAGTGGTACTTCCTTCATAATGCACCTCTCTGCACATAATTTTAGGAAAATTGCTGAGGGAAATGGATATATGAAATGAGCCAAAACTTTGTGGAGAAAGTTTATATGGGTAGGGGCATGGCCTGGTAAATTTTCAACAGAAATCAAGCAATATAAAATATAGTTGCTTCACAACCTGAAAATCTGACCAGAAACCAAGATTTGATGCTGAGCTCACATAGAGTGATGACATGAGCCCAAATTTGTAGGAGAGCTATGATTTGGGGATATGAAGGATCTTGCAAAATTTCAACTCTATTGGATTACCCTAGCTAGTACTTCCTTCACAAAGGCTTCCCTTAGACAGGAACTTTGGAAATTTGCTAAGGAAAGTCCACTAGGCAAATTGAGTTAAATTTTGGCATGTGGCAATGATAGGGGTAGGAAAAAGTGCCCAAAAAGTTTGGGGGTAAGCCAACTAAGATAAATGGCACTTCCTTCACCAAGTTCTAGCTAGGGCAGAATAGGGAAAGCAATATTTGTGAATTATTTGGTTCTGCCAAGGAAGGGTTTCAACACATTTGTGGAAGATATGACCCAAACAATTTATGATAATTATTTGGAAATTTTGGGAGTGACAGAAATATAGATTGTTTCACAACCTAGCACAAAAGGGTTATTCCTTGAATAGAAAAAGGAATATTCCCAAGAAAAAGAATATTGGATTGGTCCAAGAGGGAAACGACATGATCTAGGGATGGATTGGATGATGACAAGCCACTTGTGAGACTTGAGAAGAGATGATCTTCCCATGTTTCAAGGCCGCAGAGCCACAGAAAAAGAAATTCAAGCAAATCCATAGAAAATAAAAAAAGGCCAAAATCCAGGGTGTCACAATAAGTCCGTACATTCAGAGAGAAAACGCAAGTTTGTTCAAACCATATCTTTCATTCAGTCATACTGCGAATTTATATTCATATGATCGAGATACAGTATTAAACCCAAAAATACTAATTCCGGCGGTGGCAGAGGCTGTGTGCCGTGCCAGCGTTGGCGTCTTCCAGGACGCCGTTGTTGAAGTCTTCAAGGCAACACATAATGTTCTTCACGTGGAAATCAAACATCATGTCATCGAGCGATCGACAGGAGGGGGGAGGCTGGCAATTCACGGCTCTGCGAGGTAGCAGTCGACGGCGGCGTCCCATGCCGCTGAGGGGGGCGTGGGAACGGGCACAGTGGGTGCAGGAAAATGCCATGGGCCCGGCACCACGGTGGGTGCACGGGCGCGCACGGGCGCTGGCGTTGGCATGTACACAAGCTCGCGCGGCTCCGCGGAGACTTTGCTGATGCCCGCGGCTTCCAGCTCTGCGGTAATGCTCGGCGACCAGGCCGTCAATAATACGGGGATGGTCGCTGGCGGGGACGGGGGGATGGGAGCTGGGACGGGCGTGGGGGCAGCAACCACAGCGGCCAGCTCGTTCAAAGCCATATCCATGAGGCCCAATTCCTCCTTATTTTCTGTCTGCTCCGGCTCGGAGTCGACTTCACCAAACTGGAAGATTAGTGGCAGATGAACCTTCTGCGCCATGGCGTTGGTGGAGGTCTGCGGGAGGGAGTGGAATGGGAGGCGAACAGTAATGTCGCCCGTATAAAATAGTGGCTCGGGCGCCATTAATGAAGAGGATGCGAGCAAGGCGGACGGCCATGGAAGTCAAAGGGCTCACTTCCCAGTGAGCCTGTGCACCGTACAGCTCACACGCTTCCCGGTGCTGTGCCTCTCGGTCAGCATGCACACTAGATTGCACTCGCACGCCTCCCGTTCAGTCAAGCAGCTGTCCGCACGGCACCTTCTATAGCCATTAAAAGAGAGACACATGACATCATGTGAATGGTTAGCAGAATGCACAAGATTTAAATAATATAAATGTTTGAGATGTTAAAATGGCAACTGTTTGTTTCAAAATGCCTTTGTTGGCTGTTATTCGAGTGCGCCTTCTCTCAAAATGGACACAAAAAATACCACAGCATGTTGGGTGCCATTCCATGATGGCATGCCAAGTTTCATGAATTTCAGACGAGCTTTGGATTTACTAGAACTTAAAAACAAAGTATCTCAACATTTTGCCAGCAAAAATAGTGCCCTAGTGTTTGAAATTCATTCCCATTTCTTGCATGGGACCTAAGCATGCACCCAAGGACACACATTTGATATGTCAACCCATTTTTCTACACTAGAGCATGTGCATGTAGTTCAAATTTTAATTATGCACATAAAACGCCTAGAAAACCCAGTTAATATATGAAAATGTCCACGCGAACCCCGAAAAATCCCAAAAATTGACACAACACTCTTGTTGTTCTATGTTGACACTAATTTTTTTGAGAGCAAGAATAGGCAATGAATATCGTTTCGTCCCCAAAGGTGGCACATTCCCTACCGAAACCATCAGGCTTGCTGTGAGAAGCTCTGGGTTGCGAGAAGCTTATACCCAAATCTGCCCCAAATGGGACAAAAAAATTAACACAACATGTTGATGCCGCTCCATGATAGCATGTCAAGTTTCATGAACTTCAGATGAGTTTTATTTACTAGAATTTAAAAACCATGTATCTCAATGTTTGCGGCCGAGCAACGGTGGCAAGGTGTTTGACATTCATTCTCATTTCTTGCATGGGACCTAAGCATGCAATCAAAGACACATATTTGATTTTTCAACACTTTTACATGCACTGGAGCATGTGCCTATAGTTCAAATTTGAGTTATGCACATAAATTCATAGAAAACTTAGTTAATGTATAAAAATGTCCAAACGAACACCAAAAAATTCCTAAATTTAAGACAACACTCCCGTTTATCTATGTTGACACTAGAAAAAAAAATTGAAATCAAGAAGAGGCAACAGATATCCTTTCGTCCAGAAAGGTGAAACGTTATCTACCGTGACCATGAGGCTTGTTTGTGAGAAGCTCTAGTTTGTAAGAAGCTTGTACCCTAACCTGCACAAAATGGGACAATATTTTTACCATGGCATGTTGATGTCGTTCCATGCTGGCATGTCAAGTTTCATAATTTTCAGATGCCTTTTTCGATTTACTAGAATTTTTGACAATTGCATTTTTGCCCCTAATTGGAACCTACCCACGGGTTTTGCCCTTACTTTTCGACTCTGCTCAGTTTTTCCCTTAGATTTTGCACCAAGGTCGCCCGAATGCCCTTTGACCGTTTGACCAATACTTTGAAAATTCATAACAAATTGATATGAACTCAAAAAATGCAAATAAGATATCAAAATTTTCAGATAAACATTACCTTTATGTGTATGTCATTTGCATTCAGGAAAAAGGTATCATTTAAACAACCTAAGGTTATAATGTTATTAACATTACTATAAATAAAAAGGTATAAAAATACTTTTTTCAGGAATAAAAATTACATGCAAATGTAGGTGACGTTTTCTGAACATCCTGATATCTTATTTGCATTTTTCTGAGTTCATATCAACTTGTGATGAATGATCAAACAACTTTGACCATTATTTTGAAACTTCATAACAAGTTGATCTGAACTCGGAAAAATGCAAATAAGATATTAGGATGTTTAGAAAACGTCACTTGCATTTGTGTGTAATTTTTATTCCTGAAAAAGTTATTATTTATACCTTTTTATTTTTAATAATGTTAATAACATTAATAACATTAGGTTGTTTAAACGGTACTTTTGTCCTGAATGCAAATGACATGCACATAAAGGTAATGTTTATCTGAACATTTTGATATCTTATTTGCATTTTTGTGAGTTCATATCAATTTGTTATGAATTTTCAAAGTGTTGGTCAAATGGTCAAAGGGCATTCGGGTGATCTCGGAGCAAAATCTAAGGGCAAAACTGAGCAGAGTCGAAAAGTAAGGGCAAAACCCGTGGGTAGGTTCCAACTAGGGGTAAAAATGCATTTGTCCTGTTTAAAAACCATATATCTCAATGTTAATGGCCGAGCGATGGTGGCAAGGTGTTTGACTTTCATTCTCATTTCTTGCATGGGACTTAAGCATGCAACCAAGGACAGACATTTCAATTTTGAACCCATTTATATGCACTAGAGCATGTGCATGTAGTTCAAATTTGAATTATGCACATAAATGCATAGAAAACTCAGTCAATGTATAAAAATGTCCAAGCGAGCCCTGAAAAATACCAAAAATTGACACATCACTCCTATTGTTCTATGTTGACACGAGAAATTTTTTGAAAGTAAGAAGAGGCAATGGATATCGTTTTGTCCCCCAAGGTGGCACGTTCCCTACTGAAACCATCAGGTTTGTTATGAGAAGCTATGGTTTGCAATAAGCTTATATGCAAACTTGCCCCAAATGAGACAATATTTTTACCATGGCATGTCGATGTCGTTCCATGATATCATGTCAAGTTTCATGAATTTCAGACAAGTTTTTGATTTACTAGAATAACCATGTATCTCAATGTTAGCGGCCAAGCGACAGTGTCAAGGTGTTTGACATTCATTCTCATTTATTGCATGTGACCTAAGCTTGCAACCAAGGACACACATTCGATTTTTCAACCCGTTTTTATGCACTAGAGCATGTGGGTGTAGTTTAATTTTGAATTGTGCACATGAAATTCCTAGAAAACTAAGTTACTATATAAAAATGTCCAAGTGAACCCTGAATAATTCCAATTTTTTGACAACACACCCATAGTTGCATGTTCACTGCAGATAAAAGTTCTAGCAATTCAAACACCCTCCTTTGTCGTTGTAACCCCATTATGTAATTCAAATCAAGATGAAAAATCAAGTAGATCGCACACAGTTTATTATCATCAACTGTGTGAGATGCATTACAAAATATCTTGGAGCATCGTCAGAGTATAGTACGCCTATGACTTACACTAGAAGGTGTGTCGGCTACAGTCCACAGCCGGTGTGTCAAGCACACTAGCTCACTCCCCAAATATCATTTCACTGTTCAATCGTCACTGGTGAAAGATGGGGACATGGACCCGCGTCGTGAGGGCAACTTGGGTGGCCCACTCCGGTGAGAGCGTGCCCACAGCCACCATGCGCGTGCTAACAAGCTGCGTTAGCGCGGCCGCAATCTGCGACCGGGCGGCCAAGGCATCCCAAACGGCCGTTATTTCTTCTCAGGTGGCAGCAACAACATCTGCCTCGGGGATATCAACTGGCAAGAGAGGCACAACAGCTATTCGTTCCACAGCGGCGGCCTTAGCCCTAATGGAGGCCGCTCACGACCATGTCGGCGCTGCCCACACTCAGCTCATGGTGCACAAATCAAACGAAGCTTCTCCGACAACAGTGGGCAACCCACCAGTGAAGAGTTGGCAATCGCCAAGAGTGTTCGAGTAGCCGTCCGTTCCTCCGCGACATATCTTGCCACATTAGAGCCCGTCCAGGCCCAGATCACGGCCGTCCACGCCCAGCTCGTGGCAGCCTTTACCAAAGAGATGGTGAGATGCTTGTCGAGTATGGTGCGATGGATGCTATGGAGCTCCTTCCCCAGGAGATCGTCGGGCGCGAGCTGGACATGGAGGAGGCGGCAGAGATCGACGAGCACCAGCCGTAGTAGTACTCTTTGTTTTGTTTAATTAAGAGGTCAGCTAGCTCTCTTTAATTGCTGAACTTGCTCGATTAAGAAGTGTGGGTGTGCTCTAGTCTTCTTTGTGTACCCAAATTATGCAATGACGTGGATGACAACCATAACCAAGGAAATTCGAACCAAAATTTGCACGTTCAAACTCATCACACACGGGTTAAGCTATATGAATCGTTTTTGATGTTCACATGTCGTACACAGTGCTGAACAAGGGGCCGTGTCTGATGACACTTTGCGCGCCAGTTTTTTCGCTGCACCGGTTCAAAATTTTTGGCTTCCTCGAAAATATCTACCTCCCCGACCCCTCCCCCTTACCAAAAGCCACATTTCCCCTGTTTCCGCCTTCCTTTCCAAGTTGAAACCTTCACTCCTTGTTTGCAGGCCGCCTCCTCATCGGCGGCCCTCCTTCACGCTGCTCGGCCTTGTCGATCCAGGCAGGTAATCTACACCTGACCCCCATCCTCCTCCTCCTTCCACATCCCACATGCCCCGACCGTCAGTGCGACACCTGCCACCCAAATCACCGACCCCTCCCCCAAATAAGCGCCACCTTAAGCCATGGTGCATGTAGTATAGCCAAGAGTCAAGGAGAATTTGGTAGCATAGAAGCAAATCACGGCCGCACGCGCGGATAAGGTCGCGATGGCTTCCATTCATGCCGACCCCCAGATCTTGGAAGAGCACCTCGCCATCGAGGCCACTGTCAACACCTCACGCGCCGACGCCGCTGAAGGAAATATGCCCTAGAGGCAATAATAAAGTTGTTATTTTATATTTCCTTATTCATGATAAATGTTTATCATTCATGCTAGAATTGTATTAACCGGAAACTTGATACATGTGTGGATACATAGACAAAACACCATGTCCCTGGTATACCTCTACTAGACTAGCTCGTTAATCAAAAATGGTTAAGTATACTAATCATAGACATGTGTTGTCATTTGATGAACGGGATCACATTATTAGGAGAGTGATGTGATGGACAAGACCCATCCGTTAGCTTAGCATAATGATCGTTCAGTTTTATTGCTATTGCTTTCTTCATGTCAAATACATATTCCTCTGACTATGAGATTATGCAACTCCCGGATACCAGAGGAATGCTTTGCGTGCTATCAAACATCACAACGTAATTGGGTGATTATGAAGATGCTTTTAGGTATCTCCGAAGGTGTTTGTTTGGTTAGCATAGATCGAGATTAGGATTTGTCACTCCAAGTATCAGAGAGGTATCTCTGGTCCCTCTCGGTAATGCACATCATAAGAAGCCTTGCAAACAAAGTGACTAATGAGTTGGTTGCAGGATGATGCATTACAGAATGAGTAAAGAGACTTGTTGGTAACGAGATTGAACTAGGTAAGAAGATACCGACGATCGAATCTCGGGCAAGTAACATACCAATGACAAAGGGAATAACATATGTTTTCATAACGGTTCGACCGATAAGGATCTTTGTAGAATATGTGGGAGCCAATATGAGCATCCAGGTTCCGCTATTGGTTATTGACGGAGAGGTGTCTCGGTCATGTCTACATAGTTCTCGAACCGTAGGGTCCGCACGCTTAACGTTCGTTGACGATTTTGTACTATATGAGTATGTGATTTGGTGACCGAGTGTTGTTTGGAGTCCCGGATGACATCACGGACATGATGAGGACTCTCTCGAAAAGGTCGAGAGGTAAAGATTGATATATAGATGATAGTATTCAGACACCAGTAGTGTTCCGGGGTGTATCGGGTACATATCGGAGTACCGTGGGGGTTACCAAAACCCCCGGGGGAATATTGGGCCTTATGGGCCATAGGGGGGAGCACACAAGCCCACAAGGGGTGCCCCCCTGAAGGAAGGAGGCCGAATAGGAGAAGGAGGAGGGGGTTCGGCCCCCCTTTCCTCTTCCCTTTTCCCCCTTAAGGTAAAAGGGCCCCCAAGTAGGATTCCTCCTACTTGGGGCATCCAAGGCAGCTACCCTCCCCCTCCCACCTATATATACATGGGGAGGGGGCGCCTAGAACACACACCAATGATTGTTAGCCATGTGTGGCGTCCCTTACACAGTTTACGCCTCCGGTCATATTCACGTAGTGCTTAGGCAAAGTCCTGCGCGGATAACTTCACCATCACCACACCATCATGCTGACGAAACTCATCTACTTCCTCGACACTCTGGTGGATGAAGAGTTTGAGGTACGTATCGAGCTGCACGTGTGCAGAACTCGGAGGTGTCGTACGTTCGGTGCTTGATCGGTCGGAACAAGAAGAAGTTCGACTACATCAACCGTGTTGGCAAACGCTTCCGCTTTCGTTCTATGAGGGTATGTAGACACACTCTCCCCCTCTCATTTCTATGCATCTCCTAGATAGATCTTGCGTCAGCATAGGAATTTTTTTGAAATTGCATGCTATATTTCCCAACAGTGGCATCCAAGCCAGGTCTATGCGTAGATGATATGCACGAGTAGAACACAAGGAGTTGTGGGCGGTGATCGTCATACTGCTTACCACCAATGTCTTATTTTGATTAGGCGGTATTGTTGGATGAAGCGGCCTAGACCAACCTTACATGACCACGTTCATGAGACCGGTTCCACAGATAGACATGCAACTAGTTTTGCATAAAGGTGGCTGGTAGGTGTCTGTTTCCCCAACTTTAGTTGAATCATATTTGACTGTGGTCGGTCCTTGTTGAAGGTAAAAACAACAAACTTGATAAATCACCATTGTGGTTTTGTGCCGTAGGTAAGAACGGTTCTTGATAGAAGCCCGTAGCAGCCACGTAAAACTTGCAGCAACAAAGTAGAGGACGTCTAACTTGTTTTTGCAGGGCATGTTGTGATGTGATATGGTCAAGACATGATGTGATATACGTTGTTGTATGAGATGATCATGCTTTCCAAGATGTCTAAGCATGCTTGTTTTGGTTAATTGTCTGATCTTCTAGTATGGTATACATTGTGCAATGTGTACTCACTTAACATTTGGTTCATTTGCTGTGGTGTTTAGTTAACTGTTTGGTTCTATTCTGCAATGCGATGTTCAATTGTTGTGGGTGCATTCTGTTATTGTATACCATGTGAGAAATAAATCAAATTTGGTTGTTCTAAATACATGAGAAAGAAATACAATTGCTATATTTCCAGGTTGTTAAGCATGCTTGGTTTGGTTAACTATCTGATCTTCTATTAGGAGTATGTTATATTGTGCAATGTGGTGCTCAGTTAATGTTTGGTTCATTTGTTGTGGTATTTAGTTACCTGCTTGGTTCAATTCTGTAGTGCGATGCCCAGTTGTCATGGGTAGAATTTTGTATTGTTGTGCATGTGAGGAATAAATCGAATTTGGCTGCACTTAATACATGAGAAACATATATAGTTGCTATATTTCCTAATTCTTAACCATGCTTGGTTTGGATAAATGGGTTTTCCATGTGGCTTGAATTAATCTGATGAATCTACAATGTGCTTATTTTTCATCAACATATTTTGCTGATAGCATGCGAACCCTCACTTAACCTTATCACTAACTACCTTATATGTGTTGCCGGGAAACAATGGGAAGCACTGAGGTTTAAAATCAAGGTTTGCACATGCATGGTCCTTTTTCTAATAGCACATTATTTTGCAATTGCAGGAACCATTCTAATATTTAGGTTTTTAACAATTTGGTCTTGCACATGTAGGTCCTGCTGTCAGAGGTTTTGACCCACTGTTCGACCCTTTTTGCATATGGGGAATGAGTTGTCCATGAATAACAGTCAAGTCAAGAAACTCGGAAATATTCTTAGGATAAAGAAACTAGCGACAAAAAACAATAAGATCTTTGTATGCACAATGAAGAAAACATTAGTTCACTATAAGATGGTACTAACTATTATATCTTGCCTTTTTTATTCCTTTGCCCCATTTCCAATATATTCAAGATATTTATGCACACCTTGTTTTCAGGCCTTTCCAAAGCAGTTCACTGATGATTACCTCTAAAACCACATGTATGGTCAGGAGGCGAGGAAGGTATTCATACAACACCCATGGTTCAATATTGAAGTATTCCTGAAGAGGACGAAGGATGGACGGTCAATCATCCACAGGCACTGGCCTAAAGTTGCAAAGACCTTCAACATCAATGAAGGCTCAATATTCGCCTTCCGCTTCAGCAGTTTTCCATATGAGATTCATCTGTCTATGTACCGTCTATGATCCTAATTTCGAAAGGTTATAGATGTTGCATGTGAAACTTGGTGCTGATGCAGTTGTGTAATGGGGTAGCTGAGTGCTGAAGCTATATGATGTTGTACTCTGATGTATTTCAATTATGAAATGCTGCTTCCTTAATATGAAAATGAATATATTGTGTGCTTAATATGAAATGTCAATTAGATTAATTAATGGATTATTAATAATAGGACAATTAGCCTGCTAATGGCCAGTTAGCCTGGTAGTTAGGTTTTTCTGTTGCAAAGGGTTATTCAGAAAACACCATGGGCGATGACCTCAGGCAACGGACACCATTTCTAGGAATAAACTGTGTTGGATCAATGAACAATCACACATGACATCCTCTTGAAAACTGTTTGTGTTAGGCCACCTTGCACAAACGTTTACCACATAAAAAGTGTGTGTGCTAGACAACCTATGCCACACAGTTTCTTCTACGCAGCATGTGTAATGCATTCAATAACGCAAACGGTAAATTTTTTAATATCATGTGCAATGGCAATGCTATCACAAACAATTTAATGGGGAAAATTGTGTGTGATGCACCTGCGAACGGAAACCTTTTCCCTGGAGTGACTGTGTGGGATGTATATACGAACGGAAATGTACTTTTTGGATTTACTGTGTGGGATGTACATACTAAGGGAAACGTATTCCTTGGATTGACTGTGTGGAATGTACATACGAACATAAACGTTTAGCCTAGACTGACTATGTGGGATGTACCTACGACCGAAAATGATTTGTCCTGTATAATTGTATTTTTTAGCACAACTGTGTGTATAATCGTATTTGATCACTCACCCGTCGCACACGACCTCACTTTGCCGAGCGTGTATGACCGGAGGGCCTATCCCCGACGGTTTTTGGGTCGTGTGGGAAGGACCCCCCTATCGCAGTTACTCACTTGGCGGCGGTTCAAAACGCCGTCGTGGAAAGGGTTTAAACATTGTTTGTATAGCACCTTGTTGTACTAGAGGATTGTCCAGTTTTTGTCATAACCCTCTCAACATTTTAGCACATGCTATGTGTGTGAAATTATGATACCATGCCAAGTTTCAACCTTTTCAGAGTTTATTTGTAGTGTTTTTCTTTTCAATTTTAAGGTCATTTAGCTCAAAAAATCATTAAATACATGAAAAATAGCAAATGAAATCACAAAAGGGTTGAAATTTGATGATGTGCCTTTGAATGGTGCATATTGAACGTACAAAAAATTTGGAGTCAAAATAAGTTTTAAAAAATAAAATCCCTTTGTAATAGATGAGTTTTCGTCCGAAACCCTGATACTTCGAAAAAGATTATCCAGTTTGTACACGAAATGCATCCAGTTTTTGACGTAACCGTCTCAACTTTTTAGCCTATGCTATGTGGGTGAAATTATGACACCATGCCAAGTTTCAGCCTTTTTAGAGTTCATTTGCAGTGCTTTTCAATTTTAGGGTCATTTAGCTCAAAAAATCATTAAATGCACGAAAAATAGCAAATGAAGTTAGAAAAGGGTTGAAAATTGATGATGTGCCTTTGAATGGTGCATATTGAACGCACAAAAAATCTGGAGTCAAAATAAGTTACAAAATGAAATCCCTTTGTAATAGATGAGTTTTCGTCTCAAACCCTGATACTTCAAAAGAGATTGTCCAGTTTGAACACGAAGTGCATCCAGTTTTTGCGGTAACCCTATCAACTTTTTAGCACATCACATGTGGGTGAAATTATGATGCCATGCCAAGTTTCAACCTTTTCAGATTTCATTTGTAGTGCTTTTCAATTTCAGGGCCATTTTGCTCAAAAAATTATTAAATGCATGAAAAATAGCAAATGAAGTCAGAAAAGGGTTGAAAATTGGCGATGTGCCTTTGAATGGTGCATACTAGGTTAAAAAAAAAGAAAAATACTAAACTAATAACTTAATAGAAATGAAAAATACTAAACTAATAACTTAACAGAAAAGAAAAATATAACATTATTAGGTTAACAGAAAATAATAAACTAAAACCTAGCTTTAGTCCCGGTTGGTGGCACCAACCGGGACTAAAGGCCTACCACACGTTTTCACACCCGTATTTAGTCCCACCTCGCCAAGTGACGAACTAGTCGACCACCTTAAATGTCTTGGTCGTCCAGAAGGGATAAGCTTCTCACATCCTGTATCCTTTGTTATGGATATGGAATGTTACTATGAATCTTCTATAAGATTCATAGTAAGGGTCTATCTCCTTAACATAGAACATTGTTGTCGACTTTTTTTGAATCACTATGTGTCTATGCATCAAAATAAATTAGGTTAACAAAAAGAATTAGGTTAAAATAATTACTTAACAGAAAAGAAAATATTACATTATTAGGTTAACAAAAAGTATTTTATAATATTCTTCATTTGTAGTGCTTTTCAATTCAGGGTCATTTAGCTTAAAAATCATTACAATAATCAACTAAAAAGCTTTTATAAAACTCTAATAGCAAAAAGAATCAACTAAAAAGCTTTTATAAAACTCTAGTTATGATCAAAATAATAGTAACTTAACGTTATACAAAATTTATGCAACTAAAATTTTCATAAAGTATTTTTGGTTAAAAACTTTAATAGCAAAAAGAATTAAATGAAAACTAGGCATGTATGCATTTGTTTAAAAGAAAACTAAAATTAAAATAACCTAAAAAGGTCTAAACCAAAAAATAGGGAAAATTTCTAAAACAAAAAATTAGGATGAGATTTGAAGAAGGTCAAAAAAATGACGTAACATATGCAAAAAATGACATAAAAATAAAACTGCTCGCCTACTAGCAGCAGAATTCACACACCATGGCCTGCATACGACTAGAAACTGTTGGGGAACGTAGCAGAAATTCAAAAAATTTCCTACGAATCACCAAGATCTATCTATGGAGAGACCAGCAACGAGTAGAAAGGAGAGGAGAGTTTGCATCTACATACCCTTGTAGATCGCTAAGCAGAAGCGTTCAAGTGAACGGGGTTGATGGAGTCGTACTCGTCGTGATTCAGATCACCGATGATCAAGTGCCGAACGGACGGCACCTCCGCGTTCAACACACGTACAACCCGGTGACGTCTCCCACGCCTTGATCCAGCAAGGAGAGAGGGAGAGGTTGAGGAAGACTCCATCCAACAGCAGCACAACGGCGTGGTGGTGGTGGAGGAGCGTGGCAATCCCGCAGGGCTTCGCCGAGCACCTACGGGAGAGGAGATGTGTCACGGGAGGGAGAGGGAGGCAACCAAAGGCCTTGGGTATGATTGCTCCTCCTTTTCCCCACTATATATAGGGCCAAGGGAGAGGGGGAGGGCGCAGCCTTGCCCCCTCCTCCAAGGAAGGGGTGCGGCTAAGGATGGGGAGGAGTCCATCCTCCCCAAGGCACCTCGGAGGTGCCTTCCCCCTTTAGGACTCTTCCCTTTTTCCTTTATCTTGGCGCATGGGCCTCTAGGGGCTGGTGCCCTTGGCCCATGTAGGCCAAGGCGCACCCCCTACAGCCCATGTGGCCCCCCGGGGCAGGTGGCCCCACCCGGTGGGCCCCCGGGACCCTTCCGGTGGTCCCGGTACAATACAGATGACCCCGAAACTTGTCCCGATGGCCGAAACAGGACTTCCTATATATAAATCTTTACCTCCGGACCATTCCGGAGCTCCTCGTGACATCCGGGATCTCATCCGGGACTCCGAACAACATTCGGTTACCACATACAAGCTTCCTTTATAACCCTGGCGTCATCGAACCTTAAGTGTGTAGACCCTACGGGTTCGGGAGACATGCAGACATGACCGAGACGTTCTCCGGTCAATAACCAACAGCGGGATCTGGATACCCATGTTGGCTCCCACATGTTCCACGATGATCTCATCGGATGAAACACGATGTCAAGGACTTAATCAATCCCGTATTCAATTCCCTTTGTCTAGCGGTATTTTACTTGCCCGAGATTCGATCGTCGGTATCCAATACCTTGTTCAATCTCGTTACCGGCAAGTCACTTTACTCGTTCCGTAACACATCATCCCGTGATCAACTCCTTGGTCACATTGCGCATATGATGATGTCCTACCGAGTGGGCCCAGAGATACCTCTCCGTTTACACGGAGTGACAAATCCCAGTCTCGATTCGTGCCAACCCAACAGACACTTTCGGAGATACCTGTAATGCACCTTTATAGCCACCCAGTTACGTTGTGACGTTTGGTACACCCAAAGCATTCCTACGGTATCCGGGAGTTGCACAATCTCATGGTCTAAGGAAAAGATACTTGACATTGGCAAAGCTCTAGGAAATGAACTACACGATCTTTTGTGCTAGTCTTAGGATTGGGTCTTGTCCATCACATCATTCTCCTAATGATGTGATCCCGTTATCAACGACATCCAATGTCCA
Source organism: Triticum aestivum (assembly GCF_018294505.1). NCBI lineage: Eukaryota > Viridiplantae > Streptophyta > Magnoliopsida > Poales > Poaceae > Triticum > Triticum aestivum. Next base: position 503,262,248 of record NC_057795.1, on the reverse strand, counting down.
TAGCCAGGAAACCATGACTATCTGTTGATCACAACGAGCTAGTCAACTAGAGGCTCACTAGGGACATATTGTGGTCTATGTATTCACACGTGTATTACGATTTCCGGATAATACAGTTATAGCATGAATAAAAGACAATCATCATGAACAAGGAAATATAATAATAATACTTTTATTATTGCCTCTAGGGCATATTTCCAACAGTCTCCCACTTGCACTAGAGTCAATAATCTAGTTCACATCGCCATGTGATTAACACTCACAGGTCACATCGCCATGTGACTAATACCCAAGAGTTTACTAGAGTCAGTAGTCTAGTTCACATCACTATGTGATTAACACTCAATGAGTTTTATGTTTGATCATGTTGCTTGTGAGAGAGGTTTTAGTCAACGGGTCTGAACCTTTCAGATCCGTGTGTGCTTTACAAATCTCTATGTCATCTCCTAGATGCAGCTACCACGCTCTATTTGGAGCTATTCCAAACAACTGTTCTACTTGGAGCTATTCTAAATTATTGCTCCAATATATGTATCCGGTCTCTCTACTCAGAGCTATCCGGATAGGTGTCAAGCTTGCATCGTCGTAACCTTTACGACGAACTTTTTTACCACCTCCATAATCGAGAAAATTCCTTAGTCCACTAGTTACTAAGGATAACTTTGACCGCTATCCTGTGAGCCATTCTTGGATCACTCTTGTACCCCTTGACTGACTCATGGTAAGGCACACTTCAGGTGCGGTACACAGCATAGCATACTGAAGAGCCTACGTCTTAAGCATAGGGGACGACCTTCGTCCTTTCTCTCTTTTCTGCCGTGGTCGAGCTTTAAGTCTTAACTTCGTACCTTACAACTCAGGCAAGAACTTCTTCTTTGACTGATCCATCTTGAACACCTTCAAGATCATGTCAAGGTATGTGCTCATTTGAAAGTATTATTAAGCATTTTGATCTATCCTTATAGATCTCGATGCTCAATGTTCAAGTAGCTTAATCCAGGTTTTCTATTGAAAAACACCTTTCAAATAACCCTATATGCTTTATAGAAATTCTACATCATTTCTGATCAACATATACTCATCAGAAATTCTATAGTGCTCCCACTCACTTCTTTGGAAATACAAGTTTCTCATAAACTTTGTATAAATCCAAAATCTTTGATCATCTCATCAAAGCGTACATTCCAACTCCGAGATGCTTACTCCAGTCCTTAAAAGGATCGCTGGAGCTAGCATACCTTTTAGCATCCTCAGGATCGACAAAACTTTTCTGATTGTATTGCATACAACCTTTCCTTACGAAAACTAGTAAGGAAACTTGTCTTGACATCCATCTGCCAGATTTCATAAATGCAGCTAATGCTAACATGATTCCGACGAACTTTAAGCATCGCTACGAGTGAGAAAATCTCATCGTAGTCAACTCCTTGAACTTGTCGGAAAACACTTCGCCACAAGTCGAGCTTCATAGATGGTGACATTACCATCCACGTCTGTCTTCTTCTTAAAAGATCCATTTATCTCAATGGATTGCCGATCATCGGGCAAGTCCATCAAAGTCCATGCATTGTTCTGATATATGGATACTATCTCGGATTTCATGGCTTCTAACCATTTGTCGGAATTCGGGCCCACCATCGCTTCTCCATAGCTCGTAGGTTCATTGTTGTCCAGCAACATGACTTCCAAGACAGGATTACGTACCACTCTGAAGTAGTACGCATCCTTGTCATCCCACGAGGTTTGGTAGTGACTTGATCCGAAGTTTCATGATCAATATCATAAGCTTCCACTTCAATTGGTGTAGGTGCCACAGGAACAACTTCCTGTGCCCTGCCACACACTAGTTGAAGAGACGGTTCAATAACCTCATCAAGTCTCCACCATCCTCCCACTCAACTCTTTCGAGAGAAACCTTTCCTCGAGAAAGGACCCGATTCTAGAAACAATTCATATTGCTTTCGGATCTAAATTAGGAGGTATACCCAACTGTTTTGGGTGTCCTATGAAGATGCATTTTATCCGCTTTGGGTTCGAGCTTAATCAACCTGAAACTTTTTCACATAAGCTTCGCAGCCCCAAACCTTTAAGAAACGACAACTTAGGTTTCTCTAAACCATAGTTCATACGGTGTCATCTCAACGGAATTACGTGGTGCCCTATTTAAAGTGAATGTGGTTGTCTCTAATGCTTAACCCATGAACGATAGTGGTAATTCGATAAGAGACATCATGGTACGCACCATATCCAATAGGGTGCAACTATGATGTTCGGACACACCATCACACTATGGTGTTCCAGGCGGTATTAATTGCGAAACAATTTCCACAATGTCTTAATTGTGTGCCAAAACTCGTAACTCAGATAATCATCTCTATGATCATATCATAGATATTTTTATCCTCTTATCACGACTATCTTCCAACTTCACACTGAAATTACTTGAACCTTTCAATAATTTAGACTCGTGATTCATCAAGTAAATATACTCAACATCTACTCAAATCATCTGTGAAGTAAGAACATAACGATATTCACTGCATGCCTCAGCACTCATTGGACTGCACACATCAAAATGTGTTGCTTCCAACAAGTTGCTATCTTGTTCCATCTTATTGAAACCGAGGCTTTTCAGTCATCTTGTCCATGTGGTATGATTTGCATATCTCAAGTGATTCGAAATCAAGTGAGTCCGAACGGTCCATTTGCATGGAGTTTCTTCATGCATATACACCAATAGACATGGTTCGCATGTCTCAAACTTCTCAAAAAAGAGTGAGCCCAAAGATCCATCAATATGGAGCTTCTTCATGCGTTTTATACCGATATGACTTACGTGGCAGTGCCACAAGTAGGTGGTACTATCATTACTATCTTTTGGCATGAACATGTGTATCCCTACGATCAAAATTCAATAAACCATTCCTTTAGGTGCAAGAGCACTTATTCAGGTTTAATACTAATCTTGATGGTAGAGGGAGCGTGCGATGTTAGATCACATCAAACTTGGAAACACTTCCAACACGTATCGTCAGCTCACCTTTAGCTAGTCTCCATTTTATTCCGTAGTTTTTATTTCGAGTTACTAACACTTAGCAACCGAACCGGTATCCAATACCCTGGTGCTACTAGGAGTACTAGTAAAGTACACATTAACATAATGTATATCCAATATACTTCTATCGACCTTGCCAGCCTTCTCATCTACCAAGTATCTAGGGTAATTCCGCTCTAGTGACTGTTCCCCTTATTACAGAAGCACTTAGTCTCGGGTTTGGGTTCAATCTCGGGTTTCTTCATTGATGCAGCAGTTGATTTGCCGTTTCATGAAGTATCCCTTTTTGCCCTTGCCCTTCTTGAAACTAGTGGTTTCATCAACCATCAACAATTGATGCTCCTTCTTGATTTCTACTTTCGTGATGTCAAACAACGCGAATACCTCAAGGATCATCATCTCTATCCTTGATATGTTATAGTTCATCACGAAGCTCTAGCAGCTTGGTGGCAATGACTTTGGGGAAACATCACTATCTCATCTGGAAGATCAACTCCCACTCAATTCAAGTGATTGTTGTACTCAGACAATCTGAGCACAAGCTCAACGATTGAGCTTTTCTCCCTTAGTTTGCAGGCTAAGAAAATCGTCGGAGGTCTTATACCTCTTGACATGGGCACGAGCCTGAAATCCCAATTTCAGCCCTCGAAACATCTCATATGTTCCGTGACGTTTCGAAAACGTCTTTGGTGCCTCTACTTAAACCATTTAACTAAACTATCATGTAGCTATCAAAACGTGTATGTCCGATGTTCGCAACATCCACAAACGACGTTTGGGGTTCAACACACTAAGCGGTGCATTAAGGAAATAAGCTTTCTACTGATCGCATAATCGCTACTATCAACTTTCAACTATATTTTCTCTAGGAACATATCTAAACAGTAGAACTATAGCGCGAGCTACGACATAATTTGCAAAAGGTCTTTTGACTATGTTCAAGATAATTAAGTTCATCTCATGAACTCCCACTCAGATAGACATCCCTCTGGTCATCTAAGTGATCACATGATCCGAGTCAACTAGGCCGTGTCCGATCATCACGTGAGACGGACTAGTTATCATCGGTGAACATCTTCATGTTGATCGTATCTACTATACGACTCATGCTCGACCTTTCGGTGTCCGTGTTCCGAGGCCATGTCTGCACATGCTAGGCTCGTCAAGTTAACCCTAAGTGTTTTCGCTGTGTAAAACTGTCTTACACCCGTTGTATGTGAACGTAAGAATCCATCACACCCGATCATCACGTGGTGCTTAGAAGCGACGAACTGTAGCAACGGTGCACAGTTAGGGGAGAACACTTCTTGAAATTTTGTAAGGGATCATCTTATTTACTACCGTCGTCCTAAGTAAACAAGATGCATAAACATGATAAACATCACATGCAATCAAATAGAGTAGTGACATGATATGGCCAATATCATATAGCTCCTTTGATCTTCATCTTCGGGGCTCCATGATCATCTTGTCACCGGCATGACACCATGATCTCCATCATCATGATCTCCATCATCGTGTCTTCATGAAGTTGTCACGCCAACGACTACTTCTACTTCTATGACTAACGCGTTTAGCAATAAAGTAAAGTAGTTTACATGGCGTTCTTCAATGACACGCAGGTCATACAAAAAATAAAGACAACTCCTATGGCTCCTGCCGGTTGTCATACTCATCGACATGCAAGTCGTGAATCCTATTACAAGAACATGATCAATCTCATACATCACATATCATTCATCACATCCTTTTGGCCATATCACATCACATAGCATACCCTGCAAAAACAAGTTAGACGTCCTCTAATTGTTGTTTGCATGTTTTACGTGGCTGCTATGGGTTTCTAGCAAGAACGTTTCTTACCTACGCAAGACCACAACGTGATATGCCAATTGCTATTTACCCTTCATAAGGACCCTTTTCATCGAATCCGTTCCGACTAAAGTGGGAGAGACTGGCACCCGCTAGCCACCTTATGCACCAAATGCATGTCAATTGGTGGAACCTGTCTCACGTAAGAGTACGTGTAAGGTCGGTCCGGGCCGCTTCATCCCACAATACCGTCGAAACAAGATTGGACTAGTAACGGTAAGCATATTGAACAACATCAACGCCCACAACTACTTTGTGTTCTACTCGTGCAAAGAATCTACGCAATAGACCTAGCTCATGATGCCACTGTTGGGGAACGTAGCAGAAATTCAAAAATTTTCCTACGAATCACCAAGATCTATCTATGGAGAGACCAGCAACGAGTAGAAAGGAGAGGAGAGTTTGCATCTACATACCCTTGTAGATCGCTAAGCGGAAGCATTCAAGTGAACGGGGTTGATGGAGTCGTACTCGTCGTGATTCAGATCACCGATGATCAAGTGCCGAACGGACGGCACCTCCGCGTTCAACACACGTACAGCCCGGTGACGTCTCCCACGCCTTGATCCAGCAAGGAGAGAGGGAGAGGTTGAGGAAGACTCCATCCAACAGCAGCACAACGGCGTGGTGGTGGTGGAGGAGCGTGGCAATCCCGCAGGGCTTCGCCGAGCACCTACGGGAGAGGAGATGTGTCACGGGAGGGAGAGGGAGGCAACCAAAGGCCTTGGGTATGATTGCTCCTCCTTTTCCCCACTATATATAGGGCCAAGGGAGAGGGGGAGGGTGCAGCCTTGCCCCCTCCTCCAAGGAAGGGGTGCGGCTAAGGATGGGGAGGAGTCCATCCTCCCCAAGGCACCTCGGAGGTGCCTTCCCCCTTTAGGACTCTTCCCTTTTTCCTTTATCTTGGCGCATGGGCCTCTAGGGGCTGGTGCCCTTGGCCCATGTAGGCCAAGGCGCACCCCCTACAGCCCATGTGGCCCCCCGGGGCAGGTGGCCCCACCCGGTGGGCCCCCGGGACCCTTCCGGTGGTCCCGGTACAATACCGATGACCCCGAAACTTGTCCCGATGGCCGAAATAGGACTTCCTATATATAAATCTTTACCTCCGGACCATTCCGGAGCTCCTCGTGACGTCCGGGATCTCATCCGGGACTCCGAACAACATTCGGTTACCACATACAAGCTTCCTTTATAACCCTGGCATCATCGAACCTTAAGTGTGTAGACCCTACGGGTTCGGGAGACATGCAGACATGACCGAGACGTTCTCCGGTCAATAACCAACAGCGGGATCTGGATACCCATGTTGGCTCCCACATGTTCCACGATGATCTCATCGGATGAAACACGATGTCAAGGACTTAATCAATCCCGTATTCAATTCCCTTTGTCTAGCGGTATTTTACTTGCCCGAGATTCGATCGTCGGTATCCAATACCTTGTTCAATCTCGTTACCGGCAAGTCACTTTACTCGTTCCATAACACATCATCCCGTGATCAACTCCTTGGTCACATTGCGCATATGATGATGTCCTACCGAGTGGGCCCAGAGATACCTCTCCGTTTACACGGAGTGACAAATCCCAGTCTCGATTCGTGCCAACCCAACAGACACTTTCGGAGATACCTGTAATGCACCTTTATAGCCACCCAGTTACGTTGTGACGTTTGGTACACCCAAAGCATTCCTACGGTATCCGGGAGTTGCACAATCTCATGGTCTAAGGAAAAGATACTTGACATTGGCAAAGCTCTAGCAAATGAACTACACGATCTTTTGTGCTAGTCTTAGGATTGGGTCTTGTCCATCACATCATTCTCCTAATGATGTGATCCCGTTATCAACGACATCCAATGTCCATAGCCAGGAAACCATGACTATCTGTTGATCACAACGAGCTAGTCAACTAGAGGCTCACTAGGGACATATTGTGGTCTATGTATTCACACGTGTATTACGATTTCCGGATAATACAGTTATAGCATGAATAAAAGACAATCATCATGAACAAGGAAATATAATAATAATACTTTTATTATTGCCTCTAGGGCATATTTCCAACAGAAACCCAATGGGACAGGATGCAGGCCCATGGGGCATGAATATCTGCTGTTAGTAGTCCCCACAGGGTAGAGAGGGGCCAGCTTAGACAATGAGATGTGCATTGAGAGGAACTTGCAACGGTAGCCGCGGCCAGGCTTATAAACCGGTGCGAGTGCCTCTCGCTTAGCGAGGTGGGACTAAACTCCCACCACCCCTCGGCCGTGCCAGGACCAAACCTTTAGTCCTGGTTGGTGGCTCCAACCGAGACTAACGCCCCCCCCCTTTAGTCCCGGTCCGAGCCACCAACCAGGACTAAAGGCCTAGGTTTCGTGCCCAGCCCAAAGGACGGGAAACCCAGGCCTTTAGTCCCGGTTGGTAGCTCGGACCGGGAATTAAGGGGGGCCTTTAGTCCCGGTAGGAGCCACCAACCGGGACTAAAGGGTGGGCTATATAACCAGCACTTCGATTTTCCACCAAACCTTCTTCTTCCTTCACTCTGCCCCCGACGCCGCCGAACAACCACGACGCTGCCGTCCCCGAGCCCATCCTCTTCGTCACCTCCCTCGACACCGCCGAACAACCACGACACCAATGTCGCTTGCAGCTACGTTGGTATTTCCCCAAAGAGGAAGGGATGATGCAGCACAGCGGTGGTAGCTATTTCCCTCAGATATGAAATCAAGGTTATCGAACCAGTAGGAGAACCAAGCAACACAACGTAAACAGCCCCTGCACATAAAGAACAACACCTGACAACCCAACGTGTTAAAGGGCTTTTCAATCCCTTCCGGGGTACGGTGCCTCAAGATAGGCAAAGGACGTGAGGTAAATTTGTAGATGGGATAAATAGATCGCGGAACAAATAAATTGCAGCAAGGTATTTTTGTATTTTTTTGGTTTAATAGATCTGAAAATAAATGCAAGGAAAAAGTATATCGCAAGGCAAATATATGAGAAAGAAGACCCGGGGGCCGTAGGTTTCACTAGTGGCTTCTCACGAGAAAAATAGCAAACGATGGGTGAACAAATTACTGTTGGGCAATTGATAAAACTTCAAATAATCGTGACGATATCTAGGCAATGATCATTACATAGGCATCACGTCCAAGATTAGTAGACCGACTCCTACCTGCATCTACTACTATTACTCCACACATCGACCGCTATCCAGCATGCATCTAGTGTATTAAGTTCATGAAAAACGGAGTAGTGCAATAAGAACGATGACATGATGTAGACAAGATCTGTTTATCTATTGCGGCATATATGGATCCCATCTTTTTATCCTTAGTAGCAACGATACATATGTGTCGGTTCCCTTTCTATCACTGGATCAAGCATCGTAAGATCGAACCCACTACCGGGCACCTCTTCCCATTGCAAGATAAATAGATCAAGTTGGCCAAACAAAACCCAAATATCGGAGAAGAAATACGAGGCTATAAGAGATCACGCATATAAGAGATCAAAGAACTCAAATAACATTCATGGATATAGAAAGATATAACTGATCATAAACTCGAAGTTCATCAGATCCCAACAAACACACCGCCAAAAGACTTACATCATATGGATCTCCAAGAGACCATTGTATTGATAATCAAGAGAGAGAGAGGAAGCCATCTAGCTACTAACTACGAACCCAAAGGTCTACAAAGAACTACTCACGCATCATCGGAGAGGCACCAATGGAAGTGGTGAACCCCTCTATGATGGTGTCTAGATTGGATCTGGTGGTTCTGGACTCTGCGACGGCTGGATGAATATTTTGTCGACTCCCCTAGGGTTTATGGAATATTGGGGTATTTATAGAGCAAAGAGTCGGTCCAGGGGGCACCCGAGGTGGGCACATTCCACCAAGGCGCGCCAGGAGGCCCAGGCGCGCCCCCGTGGGTTGTCCCCTCCTCGGGACTCCCCCAGGTGCAACCAGGGCCCAACTTCTTCCTTTTGGTCCATCAAAAAATCATTGTAAATTGGCATGGCATTTGGACTCCGCCTGATATTGATTTCCTGCAATGTAAAAACATGCAGAAAACAACAACTGGCACTTGGCACTATGTCAATAGGTTAGTACCAAAAAATGATATAAAATGACTATATAATGATTATGAAACATCCAAGATTGATAATAAAACAGCATGGAATAATCAAAAATTATAGCTACATTGGAGATGTATGAGACGCCGCCGTCCCCGAGCCCGTCCTCGTCGTCGCCTTCCTCGACGCCGCCCGCCCGCGCCTCCTCCCTGAGCCCCGACGCCGCCCATGCGCCTCCTCTCCCCGAGCCCCGACATCGACCGCCCGATCTACCTCGCCACCGCCCTGATCTTCAAATCGCGGCTACCCCACTTCAACCTCGTCGCTGCCAAGACCAGCACACCGTCGCAGCCGGGAGAGGTAGCTACTCCGCCCCCTCCTCCCCATTCCTTCCCCTGCCTCCCTTATGTCCCCTTATGATTATGATGTCTAGGTGATCAAAATGATTAGAGTAGATGTATAAACTTTTCATTGGTGTAGCTACTATGCTCACATTTAAGTTTGTTCATTGCTTATCATGCTAGAAAAAATTGAAGAACAAAACTTTTGCATTCATGTCATGCCATTGTTAGATGGATGGATGTTAGATGATCATCTTGCTAAAACAAATTGAAGAACACAATTTTTCTGAATTTTTTAACAGTGCACATCAAGTGTGAAATGCCAGAGGGATCTAGGAATTTTAGGAATTTTTGAGAATTTTTGTGGTGGGATGTTGATGCACAAAAGTTAGTCTGGCAAAGTTTCGGAATTTTTGGAGCAATTTAAATTGGGCTTTGACCATTAAGTTTGAATCTAGTCCAAATTTGAACTGAATGAAATTTGAAAATTTTGAACTATGGAACCAAATGTTTTGGGTGGAATGGGTTGAGGGTACTGTCAAATATATGGAGTAATTTTTGTGTGTGCAAAATAATTAGGGAGAATATAGCTCCTTTACAAATCAAAGAGCAATTCTTTCGCATTAGAGTTCATTTTGTCTTTTTGTATGTTTTAATGCAAGCATCTTTTGGGCAATCTTTGAACATGAAGTAGGAGCATTTTGATGCCATCTTGTTGTTAGATTTTAGTTCATCCATGTTAGGATCTATAGTGAGTGCTACAAGCTTGTAAACTTGCTATCTATTCATTTCTGCCATGCCATGCTATTTTTCTCTAAGTATGAAACTGGAAGTATTAATACTTTCCATTTTGCCTTGAGGTTTGCAACAAATATGTGCATATTTGGATCATGATCAGTAAGGGTGTTCTGTTCAGAGTAATTAGTACATGCTTTCCATGCTCTTTGTTGCCATGAAAAACTGATGTAGCATATATTTTACTTGCCTCAAAGGTTGCATCATGAATCTATTTTCTGCCACTATGCAAATATCACTGTTTGAAAATCTGTTAATACTTGTCAACTTGATCATGATGATTGCCATTGATCTAGGGGTCATTTGAATTAGTTCAGTAAGCATGTTTTGCCATGTGTTACATGCACATTCATGTCATGCCATTTGTTGCCATGTAGAAATTATGTAGCATGTTCAAATCTTGTTTTCAAATTGGTATCTAGCTACAATGCCATGCTATTTTTCTCTATGTCTGAAACTTGCTTTCAAATTGGTATCTAGCTACAAGTTTTCCATGGTCTTTAGGTCCATTTCAACTAAAATCTTCCATTCTATTCAGTGGCATACTTGGGTTTCCCTAAAAAAATCACTCGGTGGAATTACAGGTTGTGGTGTTGCATCTCTGTGGAGTTGGTCCCTGATTGTCCCTCCACTGTTTGACAAAAGGTATCCACTTGTTTTATGTTGAGTTTTCTTCATAGGATGATGGTTGGTTCATTTGTTGAATTTTGTATTCACCTTGTGTGTTCATCATGTATTCATGTTGTATTCATCTTGTGTATAAATCTTGTATTCATCTTGTACAAATATCGTCATAACTTCGACATGAGGGGGGGTCGTTAAAACATAACCCCGACAACTTTGATTTTGAGGTATATGAAAACATGATTTGCACGTCGCACAAGCATGAGAGAGGCGGTCCACAAAACATCCTCTCCCGAAAGATAGGACGACTCATTGGACATGACAGGGGAGGAGTCCTCGACGATCATCTGAAACTGACTGTTATAAAACTTGTCAACTTTGCATGATATGCATATGATTCCTTCTTGTGATTAGGTCTATGTTTGCCACTAATCCATCTCTCATGGTTGTATATTGCCATGTTGTAATATTTGCAGAAACTATGGAACACGACAGAGACTTAGAACAAGAAGAGTTGTTGGGGGATATAATCCGCGACAGAGGTGATGATATCACCTTGTCATTTATTAACAACACCTATGATGAGGGAAGAGAGGATGACGGCTCCGGTGATTGAATGGAGGAGGGAGGAGATGACGGCTCCGCCGGTGTTGGAGCCTTAACTGTTGCAAAGTCCAGCGAGGTATATATATTAGTTAAGCCTCTACTATAGATGCATTAACTGTTTTGTATGTACATATATCAACGCTTCTTTCTTCTTTTAGCCCTACGGATTGAGCCAAATTTCTATAAGGAGACGAGGCCCGAAAAAAAAGGTTGGGCGAGCATGAAAGGTTCACGATCGAAGAAGTCACTCTAGATAGCCAACCGATTGCTCCCAAGCAGACCAAAGAGCGATTTATACATCTGTGCGGAGTTGTTGTTAGGGACAGTGTCACGATCAACATCCAAGAATGGAATAAGAAGAAGGACGATAAAGTTTATTATGTCGATGATAGAGAGGAAGATGAGCTTTGGAACTTGCTCATTACAAATCTCAGCCTACCGCCAGAGGAGGATCCAAATAACCTAGTTATACAGCGAAAAGTCAAGGCCTGGGCTCTTAAGAAGATGGCAGAACAATTCAAGAACTGGAAGAAAAGATTGAATGAACATTTGTCGAGAAAGACGAGACTCCAGAATTCACCTATCAATATGCAAAGATAAAAGATCACTGGCCCGCATGTGTGGCGTACAAGAAATAGGAGAAAGCTAAGAAAAGGTCACAGATAAATAAGAAAAATGTTGCAAAGAAGAAGTATCACCATGTTACGAGGTCAGGTGGCTACAATGTTGCCCGGCCTACATGGGACAAAGCTGAGAATGACTTCCTTGCTAAAGGGGTCCAATCAGCGACATTGAACTCGCCCAAACGAGCAAGGACTTGGTTCTTCGGGCATGGGGGAACTCTGGACCCAAAACAGGGTAATGTGTTTACACGAAAGCTCAACTTGAAACACCCATCAAAAAGATTGAGGAAGCAATCCAGGAAGTGCAGGAAGGGAGGTCCCATCCCGATAGAGAGAAGGATGAGCTATCAAAGGCCATCGGGAATCCTGAACACCCTGAATGAACACGAGGCACATCAGGCTCTATTCGTGGAAGCATGGGTTTCCCGACAACACTGGTTATAGAAGCCAAGGGAGAAAGAATAAAGAGGAAGCAAACCGGATGCAGAAGGTAGAAGAAAGATTAGTGCTGCAGGAGAAGAAACTAGAGGCACTTACCAGTCAGTGAGCTAACGGCCCACCATCTCAGCAACACGAAGATCCTTCATTCGATACTGCCCATGAAGCTACCCCACCATCTCAGTGGAAAGTAGCGTAGCTTCCACGGAGCTCGTTCGGCCTGATATCACGACTCCTCACTACCCCGTGGATGATATCACGGAGAGGGAACATTGTGAGCTGATTGCGAAATGCCATAACCAAACCTTGAACGTGGCGGTCGGCTATGTCTTACCTTGTCAACCTGATGGAACTTTCCATTGCGCTTCGATTCCAGATGGCTATGCTGTTGTCGGGGTGGATGAAGTTATGAACGGACTTGAGGGGCTGGAGCTTGACTACCCTAAAGGTGAAGGGGGGAATCATCTGGAAAATGCCGTAAGGACTACAATTCTATGGAGAAACGAAAACATCGTGCTTCCAAACTCGACGCTGCCTCAGCAGACTCAGCCGGAGGAGGCCCCTCCGCAGACTCCTCATAGTCCAGCTCTATCTCCGCTGCCTCAACCATCTCCACTGTGTCAGCTGTCTCCACTGCATCATCAGACTCCGGTGGAGGAGGCCCCTCAGCAGAATCCACCTCCTCCTCAGCTGTCTCCGTCGCGTCAGTGGACTCCGCCTCCTTCATCGCGTCAGCAGACTCCGCCTCCTCCACCGCGTCAGCTGACTCTGCCTCTTCTGCCGCCTTAGCGACGGTGGAAGAGAGTCGCCGCCGCTCCGGTGGCTAGTAGTACAACAACAAAGAAATCCAAAGCAGGTACAAGCGTCAAGAAGGCTCCTGCCAAGTTACCATACGACATGTTTGTCGAGGAAAACAATGACATCATGGCTGCCGATGTGAAATGCCAGCTTGCACCGAAACGTCCACCTTCAAAGGAAAAATAGATCTGGTAAAAGCGAAGCACTGTCTGGATGCCCTTACATGACCACCACGGCCTCTGCCACTATCACACTATGACCGTTGTATTGAAAAGAAATTTGATCAAGTGAAGCGGTCGGGAAGTAGCAGTGGTGCAAAAATTGGGAAAACAATTCCCCAGCATGGTGAACAGGAAAAGCAGTCATGCCCCCCCCCCACCCCCGCTCAAGGTGTTTACCGATATCACTAATGATCCGAGGGTAGCGGCCGGTGGTCTTGGAATCACTCTTGGTGATTACTTAGGCAATGATATACAGCTCAAAATGGCTGAGGTAGTAGCCTTTAGATACGAGCATGGGAAGCCTCTCGTCAAACCTGAGCAGCTCCCACATCTATCAACGATGATGCAAAGATTCCACGATGGTACTTGAAACCTGCAAGGATGGGACCGACAATATCTTGGTGGGAATTAAAGATGAGCACTACTTCAATGGAGTCGAGGCGTTGTACATTGAATTTGAAGAATTATTTCAGTTATACAATTAAGATGCCCTCGACAAAACTATCATCAGTTGCTATTGTCTGTAAGTATTATTTCTATAATAAGTCTCTAGCTTAGCTCGTTCATTGCATGTATAATTATCCTCACTATATTATGCAGATTGAAGATCCTCGAATGCAAAAGAGGACAAATCTATGACATTGGGTTCATTAACCCAAATACCATAAATGAATATACAGTACAAAAGAACCTCGACGAAACTGAGAAAAACTTGCTAAATGCGTTACTTCGACAACAAAATAGAAGGGGAATACTCCTTGCAACTTCAAGTGAGTGTTACTATCTTGTGCATATTCTGTTTCGCTTACTCGAGGTTAAGTGTAACTGGTGAGTTATGCGTGTGCATGTTCCACTTTATTCTGCTAGCCATTCAGCTTGATGCGTGACTAATAGTTGTCATGGACTCGAGATGTAAAGAGCCTAAGGAGTGGGCGGACATGAGTGAAATGCTCCAGAAGTAAGTTCAATCATTATCGCACTATATCGGCAACTTTTGTTCATTTCCTGATATCAAGTATTCATTTTCTTTGCCAGGCAGGTTTGGAAAAACTTCACTAGCAAGGTTAGGGGTGAATGGAAAAAGGAGCTGCGATTTCAACACCCCAAAGTAAGTAGTACTAGCTAGTTCCACACATCTCTCATTGATATTCTAGTTTCAATACCATTATCATGCTTGATTATCATTTTGATTGAACTCTATTCTCGTAAAGTGCCTATTGTGGGCATCCAGGAATAATTTATGTGGATACTACGTTTGCGAGTTCATTCGCCACTCGATCTCTGAGCAAGGCATATCTTCACAACAATTAGAAGTACGTAAACAATATTCATAATTTTATTTTATTACCATCAATTATGTTGAGTTTCATTCATATATATATTGTCCCCTTCATTAAATTAGATCTGGCAGAAGCGGGATCAACTCCTAGAAAATGATCGCGTACGAGGAATTCAAGAGGAATTGGCGGGATTCTTTGTTGAGCACGTCATACCTACAGACAAAGAATACCATCGGGAATTGCAATGCCATTTTGGTAGATGATGTTAGGGATCGTAAGAGATGTTATATTGTATATATGCATGATCGTGTACTATATATAGTAGCGTCGAATAGATATTCGAAAACTTGTTGTTCTACCAAGCACAGAGAAGAGAGGTCACTTCTCTCTATATATGTTCATGAAGATGTTGTGTAATTAATGGTTCCTTCATTGATATATATAGTAGCTAGCGTCGAGTTGAACGGAAAACATAAAATAAAAATGAAACCCTAAATGTAAAAGAATTGAAGGGTAAACACAAAAAGAAAAGGGGGAAACACAATATGAAACCCCTAAACTCTCCAAAACCCATAACCCCTCCTTAAAAAAACAAAAAGCCCAGCGCTTGTTAGGCGTCGACGTGTGGCTGCCTTTTAGTCTCGGTTGGTGTCACGAACCGGGACTAAAGGCCCTCCTGCCTCAACGCCCCACAGTGGCCACGTGGAGCACCTTTAGTACCGGTTCGTAAAACGACCGAGACTAGAAGTCGGGGGCTTTAGTCCCGATTGATTTGTCCCAGTTGTCGAACCGGGAATAAAGGCCCTTTGGAACCGGGACTGATGGCCAGTTTCCTACTAGTGAAACGGTAGCTGCACTAGTCTGTTCCATCACACACATATTAACCAATGGTTATTAGCACCTTTAAAGAAAAGGCGCGGTTGGTTTTTAGGCGTAAGAGCATCTACAGCCGGACTTGGCAAATCCGGCCCCTCAAACGCCCGCGAACGCGAATGGGCACACCCGCAGGCGCATCTAGATGGGCCCTCATATTTCCTTTCAGGCATCCACATATCTCAAATTTAGACTCTCAAATCCATGCAAATACATGCACGTCGATCATGCAACACAATATCGCACATAAATAGCAATTGTTGTTATCAAGCATAGATAGCGTTTACAAAATATTACTTTAAGTGCCAAACTCAAGCATTGCCTCCTTGGTTGCCATTGTGGATCCACATGTGCTCCACAAGATCATTTAGTAGTTGTGTGTGCACCAGTTCATCTCGAAGATTCTGATGCATCTGCAAAAAGTTCATAATTTGAGTCGCATCTTGATCTTCCAGGATTTCAACTGTGCTCCGGGTGCTTCAAAATCATGGGTTTGGGCTACACCATCACCCTCATCCTCAACAATCATATTGTGCAGAATAACACAACATGTCATTAGCTGCCACAAAGTTTCTGATTCCCACATCATTGCAACACTCTGCACAAATCCCCAACGAGTTTGAAGCACACCAAATATCCTCTCCACGTCCTTCCTAGTCGCTTCCTGCATTGTTGCAAAGTGGCTCTGTTTATTGCCACACACTTAGATATGGTCTTCACAAACGCCACCCACTGAGATAGTACCCATGTTGTAGTCTCGGCCGTTGACGGTGTAGTTGCACGACGGCGATTCCCCATTGCAAAGCCTCCTGAACACCGAAGATCGTTGAAGCACGTTGATGTCGTTGTGAGAACCGAGCATTCCAAAGAAAGCATGCCAAATCCATAAGTCAGGTGATTCCACCACTTCTAGTATGATGGTGGCCTCTTTGGTGTGACCTTGATACATTCCCTGCAGACCTTTGGGGCGGTTCTTCCATTGCCAATGCATGCAATCAATTGATCCAAGCATTCATGGAAACCCCCTTGCCTCTCCAATAGCCAACAACTTCTCCGTGTCCTACGCATTTGGTTCTCTGAGATACTCAGGTCCAAACACCTCCACCACGACGTAGGAAAACTTGACAACAGTCTTCAGGCACGTGCTCTCCCGCATCCTAACCATCTCACCAATAGCGTCTGCAGCAGTATCGAGTGCGAGCATCCTTAGAGCAGTTGTGCACTTCTGCTTGGCCGAGAAAGGGAGTTGGCCGCAGCAATCCCTTATGAGCTTGAAGTAGTCGTTGTGTGCCTCCACTCCCTCCATAATGCGCAAAAACAATGGTTTCCGCACGCGAACACGGCGACAAAACCATGGATCATCCGGGAAAGCGGGTTTGGGAGAAAAGTAGTCATTGTGCAGTAGCTTTGCTCAGGACACCCTGTCCCGGTTGATCGCTCTTCTCCCTTTGATTGAGCCCTTGAAGTTGAGAATATTCTCCAGTTGTCAGTCCATTTCCTCTTGCATGCTCATGAACATGATCATGTCCACTTCTTCGTCCGAATCAGACGAATCAAAGAACTCATCTTGAATCATTTTGTCAAGCTCCGTCGGTCCATACTCCTTGTCCGACGAAGCATTAGAATCCATCGTTTACCTAAAAAAATCACAGAAGGTCCGATAGGACAATGTGTCAAACTCATCAAGCGCAAGGCGGAGCCGGAGAGTTGCCGGACAAACCACGGTAGCGTCCGGGCCGACGAAAACGTCCCCTGCGGCGAGGACGGTGGGATCTTCCCAAGATGGAGATGAAGAGACTCAGAACGGCTGTGGAGCGGGCACAGCGACGGAGCGGGAGACGGACAACGCGGAGGAGGAAGAAGAGAGGAGATAGCCAATGGATCTGGCCGATCTTCAGGGTGAATTTGGTGCAATTGGGGGTGGGGTCAGGCTGTCGGGTCCAACGTGGAGGGCGTGCCTGGGCGCGCCCAGGCGCCCCCATATCCGCCATGTTAGGGATATAACTATTGAGTATAAACTGCCTAGGAGGGGCCGGTTTACCCTCAACCGTATTGAAGCCCATGAAGACTCAGAAGATGGCATTTTACTATGAAGCTTAGAGGCCCAGAGCCCAATGGCGGATTAGGGCCCATAATAGCAAACCGCCATGGTTATGTAAACTTGTGTTGTAAGTTAGGAAAGGAGAGACCAAGCCGGACCCTTGTATGAGTCGGCTTCGGGACTCTATACACCAGGTGGGTGTCAACTTGTGTATATAAAGGGACGACCCGGCGGCGGTTCAGGAACAACAGACAACAACTCGAGACTCAGGCAAAGCATATTCGCTCCCTGATCATCGAAACCCAGTCAATCCCATCACAACTAGACATAGGCTTTTACCTTCATCGAAGGGGCCGGACTAGTATAAAACTCTCGTGTCCCTTGTCCGGTTTAACCCCTTCAAGCTAACCCGTAGCGATGGCTCCACGACTAAGTCCTTTCATGAGGACATCTGACGTGTTAATTCCATGACAATTGGCGCCCACCGTGGGGCTATCGCACGATGGTGTCGAGTTCTTGAAGGGCTGCTCTGAAGGACTTAAGGGATACGTGGTCGGTCGGATGACCAAAAGTCATCGCGGCAAGCTCTACATCAACGACGAAGGATGGGGCCCCGAGGTCGGCTCAATCGAGTACGGGTATCGGGTCCCCTTTGGCGGAATTCACGTCTTCATCGGCAAGATCGGTGAACCGGGCCCTGAGCCGGACATCTACACCGACCTCGTCGAGATGGCTCAGCGTGCAAGCCTTGCCCGGGTGAAACCCTCCATGAAGCGTGCGTTCGTAGGATGTGTCCATGGGATCGGATCTGAACCGGTGTCTGAAGGTGAGACAGTTATTTATTCCAATGACGAGTCGTCCACTGGTGAAACTGAGTCCCTGTACCAAGTTCAGGATGGTGTGTTCGAAGGATATTCCGATGGTAACAGTATTCCGGACCTCCTTGAACCGCCAAGTCGGGTTGCTGTTTTCATGGCCGGAACACAGCCCACTCTGCAGTCTTCGTCCAATGCAACAATGAATACCGGATCATCAGCCGCGGCAGGAGGCCTGGCGCGCCGACCGGCTCAAGTCCTCTCCGATTTGATGGATGTCTGGGCTACCTTATTGACCACGGCAGTTACCCCGGAGACGCAGGATCAGCATAATGCGAATATTGCGAAGCTGAAGGACCAGATAACACAGGGCAAGGAGGATCTAGCAACGAAGGACGCTAGGTTGGCTGAAGAACGGGCCGCTTTGGATGCCCAGTCACAACAAATACAGGCGCAGAACTACCGGCTCCTGTTGGATCAGAATGCAACACATGATGTAATGCGGAGAAAGTATCGGTCACGTCTGC